>NW_021295697.1:0-1545 GCF_002162155.2 Triticum dicoccoides | reverse complement strand
CGTGCATGATATGCTTGTGCCCCTTTGGGATGTATTGTGAAGCATTTTGTCTTCTTTCCAGAGGTGTCACCCATGCATTTTTAGGATGTGTGTGTTGTCTTGTGCAAGCTTGCGAAGAGAGGTACCTGAGATTGCAGATTTCAGGGACTTAGTGATTTTCGCTAAGTCTGGGATATTTTAGTTCATGATGCTATATGTCCAGCTTGTTTCCTAGTGATCCGTGCCTCTTTTGAGGATGATCAGTAAGGGAGTTTTGATATTTATGTCATGCTCTATCCATCCATGTCTTTGTTGGCATTTGTGGAGTGCTCTAGGTTGACTCAATCGAGCTCAACTTTTGCTTCGTTGTTAATCTGGGCAGATCGTCAACTTGTTTGCGATTTCGCCGATGCTACCGTTAGCGTTCCATGCATGCTATGCCTTCGTTCTTGCCATGAGTAGCTAGAACTTTGTGCCTTCTTGCTGGTTATATGCTTTCCTAGCCATGACTTGCACCATAGTGAGTGCATCGAGCTCGTTTACATGCCTTCGTGAGTTAAATTTCAGCATGTCTCAGTTTTCACTAAGTCTGAAAACTGATTGTGTTCGAGCGATGTTCGTGAGCTCGGTAGAGTATTTTGTGAACCCTTTTGGCCCCAGGTCACTTTGGGTGTTTTATTAAGCTTGTTGAGTAGCTCCATGCCATGTTATTACTTGTCATGTTCAGGTTTTCTATCATGTTGTTTTGCTGCTCCGAAGAGAGCATCGTGATCTGAAATTTCAGACTAGTGTTAATTTCACTAAGTCTGAAATCTGTTTTGCATTTGCGTTTTAGCCATGCTTGTTTGAACCTCTTAATGGATGAATTTGCCTATGGCTCAGTGCTAGTGTTTTGTCAACCATCTTGTGTACATCACTGCCATGTATTTTTTTTTCATGTTTGGTGGCTGTAGCATGTTCATTTCGTTGCATTTAGATGCCTACTTGTTGTAAATCGCAGACCGGTGTCATATCTTAAAACGCTCGCCATTTCCAAACCGTAGCTCCGATTCCTATGATCTTTATATCGTTTTCAAGAGATTTCATCCCCTCAATCCAGTGGCACACTTGGTTTTCCAAGTTGAGGCCAAGATCATGCTTTTCCTGTCATATCTTGCATTTTGCATCCCGCATCGCATCCCGCATAGCATATCGTCATTTCATCATATTGCTTGGTCTTGCCCGTGGTTGATTGTATCCTTGTTGCTTGTTTGTCTTGTTGGGTAGAGCCGGGAGACGAGTTCGCTACCGAGGAGCCCGTTGAGTTTGCTTGTGAGGATCCAGTCAACTCTGACAACTGTGCAGGCAAGATGATCATACCCTCGAAATCACTACTATCTTTGCTATGCTAGTTTGCTCGCTCTTTTGCTTTGCCACCGCTACGATGCCTACCTTTTGCTTGTCAGCCTCCCAATTGCCATGTTGAACCTCTAACCCACCATTATCCTAGCAAACCGTTGATTGGCTATGTTACCGCTTTGCTCAGCCCTTCTTATAGCGTTGTTAGCTGCAGGTGAAGATTGGAGC
>NW_021295696.1:0-1680 GCF_002162155.2 Triticum dicoccoides | reverse complement strand
TCTCTATAGATCTTAATGCCTAATATGTAAGCAGCTTCACCGAGGTCTTTCATTGAAAAACTTTTATTCAAGTATCCCTTTATGCTATCCAAAAATTCTATATCATTTCCAATCAGTAATATGTCATCCACATATAATATCAGAAATGCTACAGAGCTCCCACTCACTTTCTTGTAAATACAGGCTTCTCCGAAAGTCTGTATAAAACCAAATGCTTTGATCACACTATCAAAACGTTTATTCCAACTCCGAGAGGCTTGCACCAGTCCATAAATGGATCGCTGGAGCTTGCACACTTTGTTAGCTCCCTTTGGATCGACAAAACCTTCCGGTTGCATCATATACAACTCTTCTTCCAGAAATCCATTCAGGAATGCAGTTTTGACATCCATCTGCCAAATTTCATAATCATAAAATGCGGCAATCGCTAACATGATTCGGACGGACTTAAGCATCGCTACGGGTGAGAAGGTCTCATCGTAGTCAATCCCTTGAACTTGCCGAAAACCTTTTGCGACAACTCGAGCTTTGTAGACAGTAACATTACCATCAGCGTCAGTCTTCTTCTTAAAGATCCATTTATTCTCAATTGCTTGCCGATCATCGGGCAAGTCAACCAAAGTCCATACTTTGTTCTCATACATGGATCCCATCTCAGATTTCATGGCTTCAAGCCACTTTGCGGAATCTAGGCTCACCATTGCTTCTTCATAGTTCGTAGGTTCATCATGATCTAGTAGCATGACTTCCAGAACAGGATTTCCGTACCACTCTGGCGCGGATCTTACTCTGGTTGATCTACGAGGTTCAGTAGTATCTTGATCTGAAGTTTCATGATCATTATCATTGGCTTCCTCACTAACTGGTGTAGGTGTCACTGAAACAGTTTTCTGTGATAAACTACTTTCCAGTAAGGGAGCAGGTACAGTTACCTCGTCAAGTTCTACTTTCCTCCCACTCACTTCTTTCGAGAGAAACTCCTTCTCTAGAAATGATCCATTCTTAGCAACGAATGTCTTGCCTTCGGATCTGTGATAGAAGGTGTACCCAACAGTTTCCTTTGGGTATCCTATGAAGACACATTTCTCCGATTTGGGTTCGAGCTTATCAGGTTGAAGTTTTTTTTCACATAAGCATCGCAGCCCCAAACTTTAAGAAACGAAAACTTTGGTTTCTTGCCAAACCACAGTTCATAAGGAGTCGTCACAACGGATTTTGATGGTGCCCTATTTAACGTGAATGCGGCCGTCTCTAAAGCACAACCCCAAAATGATAGCGGTAAATCTGTAAGAGACATCATAGATCGCACCATATCTAGTAAAGTACGATTACGACGTTCGGACACACCATTGCGCTGTGGTGTTCCGGGTGGCGTGAGTTGTGAAACTATTCCACAGTTTTTCAAATGTACACCAAACTCGTAACTCAAATATTCTCCTCCACGATCAGATCGTAGAAACTTTATTTTCTTGTTACGATGATTTTCAACTTCACTCTGAAATTCTTTGAACTTTTCAAATGTTTCAGACTTATGCTTCATTAAGTAGATATATCCATATCTGCTCAAATCATCTGTGAAGGTGAGAAAATAACGATATCCGCCTCGAGCCTCAATATTCATTGGACCACATACATCGGTATGTATGATTTCCAACAAATCTGTTGCTCTCTCCATAGTAC
>NW_021295695.1:0-1088 GCF_002162155.2 Triticum dicoccoides | reverse complement strand
GGCGAGATCAATATGGCGACAGACTCGACCGAGATGATAGGCGTCGAGTGCCCTATTCCCCTCCGAGGGGTGGGTCTTACGCTCCTCGGCAGCCAGATGATAGGCGTCAGTACAGTACAGGGCGTAGGGTTCCAGTTGACCCCAGAGAGCCAGGCTTCGACGCGCGATCCATTATCGTGCAAGGGTTGGTCGACCGGAACAGAGCCCATCGAGGCGCACTCGACAGAGGTGTACCCACGAGCAGTCGAGTACATGTTTCTGGTCCTGAATGTTTCAGCAGAGCTATCAGAGCCGCAGTTATCCCCCCCAATTTCAGGTTGGCAACAGGAGTCAGCAAGTTCACTGGTGAGTCTAAGCCTGAAACTTGGCTTGAAGACTACCGAGTGGCAGTTCAGATCGGTGGTGGGAACGACAAGGTGGCCATGAAGCATTTGCCCCTCATGTTGGAAGGTTCTGCCAGGGCATGGTTGACTCAATTACCTCCTAGCAGCATTTACACTTGGGAAGATCTGTCCCGAGTGTTCGTCAGAACGTTTGAAGGGACTTGCAAGCGACCAGCGGGATTGACAGAGTTGCAAGTCTGCGTGCATAAAACTAATGAGACTCTCAGAGAGTATATTCAGAGGTGGATCACTTTGCACCACACTGTGGAAAATGTCTCTGATCATCAGGCAGTATGCGCCTTCAAAGACGGCGTCAAGAACAGAGAACTGAGTTTGAAATTTGGTCGAACCGGTGACATGACCTTGAGTCGGATGATGGAGATTGCTACCAAGTACGCCAACGGCGAAGAAGAAGACCGACTCCGAAGCGGCAAGCACAAGCCGAGTCAGTCGAAAAAAGGAAACACCAGTCGGAAACAGAAGCGGAAGGCTGAACCGGCAGCTCCTGGAGAGGCTCTGGCCGTGACTCAAGGAAAGTTTAAGGGGAAACCAAAAGGATCCTGGAACCCCAAGAAGGTAAAGGATAAAGAAGGGAATGACGTGATGGATATGCCGTGTCACATTCACACGAAGAAAGATGAAGAGGGGAATATCATTTACCCAAAGCACACCACTCGCCAATGTCGACTCCTGATCCAGCAGTTT
>NW_021295694.1:0-1505 GCF_002162155.2 Triticum dicoccoides | reverse complement strand
TACCCAAGAGCGTGATGAAGACCGTGCATGGATTATGGAGTTCCTGCGCCAAGGGAGGCAGTGTGGCGCATACCACGTAGAAGTTGACACACGGGAATGGCAGACTGCACCGCATGCTGTGGCGCTGTGGCCTGAAGGGGTGAAGCAGCAACAACGTGCGGGTCAGGCTAAAGGCGAGGAAGACCTCAGGGTGGCGGCATGGACCGCGTGTCACGGTGCTATGGCCCAAAGGGATGATGCAGCGGTAGCGCGCGGGTCGGTGCGACTGCGGGGAGAACGACATGACAGAGGCGCTGTGGCCCGACAGGGCGACGTAGCAGAAGCCCATTGCTTAATCGATGGAGGGGCGCGTTGGATTCAGGTACGATATTCATGGGACCATCAGAGGCACGTGCAAACGACTTATCAGGTCGATCACACGAGCATATGCGGCGGATCACCGGCAGGCGGGTGATCAACCCGGTCCCTCGTGATGCGGGGACACTGCTCGGTGATGTGGACAAACTCACAAATGGTAGAGGCAGCAACGACGGACCCAGTGAGCTGGCACGCGATCCGATCGGTCCAGGTGACAATAGCCGGCGAAGAACGGCGGACGTATCACAACGTTGGGCGACGCGCATCGCACAACACAACGCGTATACTATGTGAGGCAGTTGTGGGTCACGTAGTGCCCAACAACAGGAGAGTGCAAGCAGCCGCCACACCAAGCAGCGTGAATCTGGACCATCGTGATGCAGCCGATCCGGGGCAGGGCGAGGTTGATAGAGAGTCCCTATCCAATCAGGGTGACGACGGCCGGCGCAGAGCAACGGGTGCGCTGACGCATTGACGATGGTTGTTTCGGGCCTCCGTGTCGGAGAAGAGGCTGGGTGGTCGCGCCGGTGTCAAAGTAGAGGCGTGCGAGGGTCAACGTGTGGTGGTGGGCGGCGCAAACCAATCTTAAATCGGAAGGCTAAAAAGAAATGACGATCAAGACAACCGGCGCAAGAGAAAACCGGATCAAAGAATTGGGAAAAAGGCTCTTTAGGGCCGCTGACCAACACGGCCGGCGGATAAACTCTAGGTATGGACGGCCTGGCCTCCGGTGATGATCATGAAGATCGAGCACACGGGGCGCGGCACGGTGCGGGAGCTGCTGCTAGGGTTTGGAATCGGGGTTAAACTGATATATACCATCTAAGAAAAATAAAGAGGGATTGGTGTTGTATTGCTTGAGCCTCGTGAGTTAAAATTCCTAGTCTATCCTATATTTTCTAACTAATCACGATACTCAACGTGTAGGCTAGCTAGCAGTTTGTTTTGGCACCTTAGTTTTGAACTTTTGATGCTCCTGTACATATTTGTGCCCAAGTTTCCGGCGATCATATCTCGTGTCCAGTTGGAATTCTGACGTAAGTAGACATCATGTTTCTGCTATGGAAAATTAAAACTGAATTTGAGGTTGAATTCTCTTGTACTCCAAATTAACTGAGGCGGGGCCATGCGTGCTAAACTGAGGTCGG
>NW_021295693.1:0-1190 GCF_002162155.2 Triticum dicoccoides | reverse complement strand
GTTTGGGGTTCAGCACACTAAGCGGTGCATTAAGGACATAAGCTTTCTACTGATCGCATAATCGCTACTATCAACTTTCAACTATAATTTCTCTAGGAACATATCTAAACAGTAGAACTAAAGCGCGAGCTTACGACATAATTTGCAAAAGGTCTTTTGACTAAGTTCAGGATAATTAAGTTCATCTTATGAACTCCCACTCAGATAGACATCCCTCTAGTCATCTAAGTGATTACATGATCCAAGTCAAACTAGGCCGTGTCCGATCATCACGTGAGACGGACTAGTCATCATCGGTGAACATCTTCATGTTGATCGTATCTACTATACGACTCATGCTCGACCTTTCGGTCTCCGTGTTCCGAGGCCATGTCTGCACATGCTAGGCTCGTCAAGTTAACCCTAAGTGTTTTCGCTGTGTAAAACTGTCTTACACCCGTTGTATGTGAACGTAAGAATCTATCACACCCGATCATCACGTGGTGCTTCGAAACGACGAACTGTAGCAACGGTGCACAATTAGGGGAGAACACTTCTTGAAATTTTAATGAGGGATCATCTTATTTACTACCGTCGTTCTAAGCAAACAAGATGCATAAACATGATAAACATCACATGCAATCAAATAGAGTAGTGACATGATATGGCCAATATCATATAGCTCCTTTGATCTTCATCTTCGGGGCTCCATGATCATCTTGTCACCGGCTTGACACCATGATCTCCATCATCATGATCTCCATCATCGTGTCCTCATGAAGTTGTCACGCCAACGACTACTTCTACTTCTATGGCTAACGCGTTTAGCAATAAAGTAAAGTAATTTACATGGCGTTGTTAAATGACACGCAGGTCATACAATAAATAAAGACAACTCCTATGGCTCCTGCCGGTTGTCATACTCATCGACATGCAAGTCGTGAATCCTATTACAAGAACATGATCAATCTCATACATCACATATATCATTCATCACATCCTTTTGGCCATATCACATCACATAGCATACCCTGCAAAAACAAGTTAGACGTCCTCTAATTGTTGTTGCATGTTTTACGTGGCTGCTATGGGTTTCTAGCAAGAACGTTTCTTACCTACGCAAGACCACAACGTGATATGCCAATTGCTATTTACCCTTCATAAGGACCCTTTTCATCGAATCCGTTCCGACTAAAGTGGGAGAGACTGGC
>NW_021295692.1:0-1156 GCF_002162155.2 Triticum dicoccoides | reverse complement strand
GTCCAATGAAAGCACGTAAAACTTCGTTCATTAATCTCATGAAAGTACTAGGTGCATTAGTTAACCCAAAAGGCATGACTAACCACTCATATAATCCAAACTTAGTTTTAAATGCTGTTTTCCATTCATCTCCCAATTTCATACGAATTTGATGGTAGCCACTACGCAAATCAACTTTGGAGAATATTGTAGAGCCACTCAATTCATCAAGCATATCATCTAGCCTAGGAATAGGATGACGATAACGAATAGTAATATTATTAATGCCTCTACAATCAACACACACACGTGATGTACCATCCTTTTTCGGCACTAGAATAATAGGAACAGCACAAGGACTAAGGGATTCGCGTATATAACCTTTGTCGAGAAGCTCTTGTACTTGACGCATAATCTCCTTCGTCTCCTCTTGATTGGTACGGTATGGTGCACGGTTTGGCAGTGAAGCACCGGGAATTAAGTCAATCTGATGCTCAATCCCTCGAATAGGCGGTAATCCTGGTGGCACGTCTTGTGGAAAAACGTCAGCGAACTCCTGCAAAATGTTAGTGACAGCAGGAGGCAAAGAGGAAGGCACGTCCTCGAATGAAAATAATGCCTCTTTGCACACAAAAGCATAGCAAACAGATTTGCTGAAATCTAGCTCATCAATATCAGATTTGGTGGCAAATAAACATGCACTTTTCAATTTAATTTCAGAAGCAACACTAGATGGTTTATTATTACGCTTCATTTGTTGCTCAAATTCTTTTGCCACAATCTGATTTTCACTCCTATTCTTCTCCTGTTGTGCTTTATTAGCTCTATTAATATCATCTTTCAAAATGGAATCAGGAGTCATAGGAAGCAAAGTAATATTTTTATCCTTATGAACAAGAGTATAGTGATTGTTTCTACCATGGTGTACAGAATTTTTATCAAATTGCCATGGTCTACCAAGTAATAAGGAACATGCTTGCATAGGTACCACATCACAATCAACATAATCAGCATATGTAGAGATACTAAAATGCACACGAACAGTACGTGTTACCTTAACCTTGCCGCTGTTGTTGAACCATTGGATGTAATAAGGATGTGGATGTGGTCTTGTGGTGAGAGAAAGCTTCTCCACCATCTCCATGCTAGCCAAGTTGTTGCAGCTCCCTCCGTCTAT
>NW_021295691.1:0-1330 GCF_002162155.2 Triticum dicoccoides | reverse complement strand
GGGCTAACAGGACTCCGGTATTCATCGCGTGACATTTCCCCGAAGGGACAGACACAGGAACGAAGAAGGACACATGCCGGCCAGCCTAAGTGTTCCGGAGCAGTAGCAAGCTACCATGGCTCGGTGGAAACACTAGGAGACATTTCCCGGTAAGAGAGGCTACTAAAGATAACAACTAGATAGTCAGATCCCACACATACCAAGCATTTCAATAACATACACACAATATGCTCGATATGTGCAATACAACATGGCATCACAAAATGACTCTACGACTCAAGTAGTTTATTCAATAGGCTCCGAGGAGCGAGACATTACAAACATGGGTCTCATGACCCAACAATCAGAGCATACAAGTCAAAGCACAAGCGGAAGCTATCATGTCTGAGTACAGACATCTATAAATGAAAAAGGCTGAGAAGCCTGACTATCGATCAGATCCTGCCGAGGGCACAAGATCGTAGCTGAGGTAACAAGCTAAACGTCGAAGTCCACGTGGAACTACTAGTGAGACTGAAGTCTCTTTGCAAAAACATAAAATAGGCAAACGTGAGTACAAATGTACCCAGCAAGACTTACATCAGAACTAACTACATATGCATCATTTTCAACAAGGGGATGGTGGGGTTTAACTGCAGCAAGCCAGCTTTGACTCGGTGGCTAACCTGAACTACGACTGCAAGTAACTCTTTTGAGGTGGCGCACACGAGTCCACATATTCACCATATCAATACACCACTATGGATCCGCTCCCGTCTCCCTACGAGAACGCCATCCATAGCACTCACGCTTATCTTGCGTATTTTAGAGTATCCACTTTCACTTGTCTATGAACTGATATAAGCAACCCAGAAGTCCTTCACCGCGGACACGGCTATTCGAATAGATGATGTTAACCCTGCAGAGGTGTACTTCTTCATACATGTTTCCACCACTTAGCGTCTGCACACGACATGTGCTCGGCAGACTTCAAGCGAAAGCCGACGTGGGTGTAGACCACGACCTACCTAAACACTCAAGTCTCTAGTCCAGGTTTATCGCCTATTCGGGTTCCATCCATGAGGAGATCCGGCCGGAGTTTCGCTCACAGCCCCAAACGATGTGAACAGGGTTCCGTGACACCAAACGGGCGCCCGGTTTACCCGGCCACGTGCCTACCGCATCACAGCCCACCCCTACGGTCAGCGCTGTCCACGGCCTCCAGCATACTACAAACACCAGAAACTACTTGCAACTCCTGGACAGAGGACAAGGGTGATTAAGAAGTCGAGCGGGGTCATATTTCAGGGCCCAATGTATGGTAGTAGCTGAATCATGGATCACAAACACA
>NW_021295690.1:0-1656 GCF_002162155.2 Triticum dicoccoides | reverse complement strand
GAAGCATCACAACATGACTCTACGACACAAGTACTTTATTTAAGGCTCAGGGAGCCATACATAACATACACAAAGGTACGGGTCTCACGACCCAACATTCAAGTCATACAGTCATACAAACCAGCAGCGGAAGTAACTTGTCTGAGTACAGACAACTAGTAAAATAAAAGAGGCTTGGAAAGCCTAGCTATACTACATGGTCCTTCACAAGCTCAGGGTCACCACCTGGGCCTTTAGCCTACTCGTTGATGTCAACGTCTACATAGAACCCATCAGAAGGGGTTGCAGCGTCTTCTGTAAAAATGTAAATTATAGCAACATGAGTACAAAGGTACTCAGCAAGACTTACATCAGATCCTACATACATGCATATTATCAAGAAGGGTTGGTGGAGTTATTGCAGCAAGCCAGCTTTGACTCTTGGCTAGACTATCCTACGATACTTCAACTTGAAATGGGTTTGCGCACACGAGTCCACTACTCACCACTTCAATACACTACCGAGGATCCGCCTCCGTCTTCCTACGGAAGAGCCATCCTCGGCACTCACACTTATCTTGAGGCTTTTAGTAGTTTCCATTTACTTGTCTATGAACTATATAGGCAACCAAGTAGTCCTTTACCGCGGACGCGGCTATTCGAATAGATCATGTTAACCCTGCAGGGGTGTACTTCTTCATACACGCTCTCACCACTTACCGTCGTTTACACGACATGTACTCGGCAACCTTCAAGCGGAAGCCCAACGTGGGTGTCGGCCACGACCTACCTAACCACCTAAGCCTCTAGTCCAGGTTTATCGCCTATCCAGGTTCCATCCGCAGGGAGTCCGGCCGAGGTTTCCCATACGGCCCCGAACGATGTGAACAGGGTTCCCGAGATACCTAACGGGTATTCGGTACACCGTGCCACGTACCTACCGCATCACAGCCCACCCCTACGGTCAGCGCTGTCCACGGCCTCCAGTAGGCTACAAACACCAGAAACTACTTGCAACTCCTGGACGGAGAACTAGGGTGAATAAGAAGCCGAGAGGGTCCATTGGTTTCGGGCCCAATGCATGGTAGTAGTTGATTCTTAAATCACACATACAGATCTCAGTGCTTAAGGTCGGCTTCAATGAAACAACCCACCATGTACTCCTACATGGCCTCTCATCGATACCTTTACCAAATCGTGTTCATCACACCACTCTCATTACCGACATAAACATTTCACTCTAGCCCATCACCCAGATGAACCAGACCTGACACGACTCTAAGCATAGCAGGCATAGCAAGGTAGGAACAACACATGCATATGGCTCAATCAACTCCTACACATGCTAGTGGGTTTCATCTAGTTACTGTGGCAATGACAGGTCATGCAGAGGAAATGGGTTCAACTACCGTAGCACACAGCAGTTTGAAACGCGTTGTCTTAATGCAGTAAAAGAGAGCAGGAGCGAGAACATGGGATTGTATCGATATGATCAAATGGTTGGTTGCTTGCCTGATGGTTCGATGCACTGATACGGTTCTTCGTTAGGGTAATCACGGTACTCCTCGGAGGCAGAACCTGTCGTAAAGGACACCGATACACAACCATCACCAAACAATGTGCAACAATATGATGCATGCATGAAACATGGCAATATGAGTGTGTTGGGCTAATGCA
>NW_021295689.1:0-1222 GCF_002162155.2 Triticum dicoccoides | reverse complement strand
TTGCACGACATGTCATTTTGTGATATGCCAACTCCGCTTGAAATCCAAACCCCAGGGTCTAGATGGCAGACCACCAGAATCAGCCATGGTAATGAAATCCTTGTTGATAGACTGGTATTCCTTGCATCACTTGTAGCCCTCAAGTCCTCAGATATTAACATCATCTTGGGTATGGACTGGATGACAGCTCATCATGCCAAGATTGATTGCTACACAAGATCTGTTCAGCTTACACACCCATCTGGCAAGTTAGTCACCGTCTCTACTAGAGTTGCAAAGCGTCAGCTCTATTCTCTTAATGCCAGCCCTCTTCCAGACCTTGAAGATATCCCGGTAGTCCGTGACTTTCCGGATGTCTTTCCAGAGGAACTGCCAGGTGTTCCACCTGACAGAGATGTAGAGTTCGTCATAGATCTTATCCCAGGAACAGCTCCAATCTCCCGGAGACCTTACAAGATGGCACCCCTAGAACTAGCCGAGCTTAAGAAACAACTCGATGAGTCCTTGCAAAAGGGTTTCATCCATCCTAGTTCTTCTCCTTGGGCTTGCCCCGTCCTCTTTGTCAAGAAGAAAGACGGTACGGACCGGATGGTCGTTGATTATCGTCCCGTTAATTTGGTCACGATCAAGAACAAGTATCCGCTCCCCAGGATCAACAACCTGTATGATCAGCTCGCTGGATCCTCAGTCTTCTCCAAGATGGATTTAAGGTTAGGATACCACCAAATCAAAATCAGAAACGGGGACATTCCCAAGACGGCTTTTGTCACTCGTTATGGCCAGTACGAGTACACCGTCATGTCCTTTGGCCTAACCAACGCCCCAGCCACATTCTCCCGCTTGATGAACTCGATCTTCATGGAGTACTTAGATAAGTTCGTCGTGGTTTACCTCGATGATATTCTTATTTACTCGAAGAACGAGGAAGAGCATGCCGAACATCTTAGACTTGTGTTAGAAAAACTCAGAGAGCACCGCCTTTATGCCAAGTTCTCCAAGTGTGAATTTTGGTTGCCAGAAGTGACCTACCTAGGCCACGTAATCTCTGGTAAGGGCATTGCTGTCAATCCCGAGAGAGTTCAAGCCGTTCTCGATTGGACTCCACCCGAGACCGTGAAACAAGTTAGGAGTTTCCTTGGCCTAGCCAGCTATTGTCGCCGCTTTGTTGAAAACTTCTCCAAAGTAGCCAAACCCCTCACGGAACTTCTCAAGAAAGATAAAA
>NW_021295688.1:0-887 GCF_002162155.2 Triticum dicoccoides | reverse complement strand
CGACATCGCCGGCGGCGTGGAGCTCTCGGCCAAGGTGGGGCTAAGGCCTAGAGGTCGAAAGAGACCAGGGGAGAAGGGGGAAACGACTCGGGGGCTCACCGCGGTTGCAGTGGGCGTCGAAGCGGGCTCGGAGACGCGCTGGAGACGGCGAATTCGACGGCGATGATGGTCGGAGCCCGAAGAGGGGAACGGCGACGTGGCGGCGATGCAGGGCTTCCGGAGGCCCGTGAAGCGGTGGGGAGGAAGAGGGGGTCGAGGCGGAGCCGCTGAGCTAGTCGGGGGAGCGAGGGGTGGCCGGAGACGGCTGCTGTGGCGAACGGCGGCGACGGTGGTGTTCGGCCGTGAGAGAGAGAGCGAGGGAGAGGAAGGAAGAGCCGAGGGCGAGTGAGAGAGAGCAGGGGGGAGGCGTGGCGTCGTCCAGGGGCATCGAGGCGAGGAGGGGAGGGCAGGCAGGCAGGGAGAGAGGTGGCGTGGCGCGGTGGCGCGCGCGCGCCGGCCACACTCCCCTCCCTCTGCCGGGACGAAGACGACAGAGGAGGGAGACGGGCTGGGCCGCCTGCTGGCTGGGCCGGCCAGCTGGATGGGCTGCACAGGGAGGAGCCCAGGTAAGCTTCTCCCTTTTATTTTTTTCTGTTTTCTAATTTCTGACATTTGTTTTGATTTAAATAATATATTAAATCATTTATTTAACTTATGCCAATTTTTGCAGGGGCTAGATATATTATTCCAGAGCTCCTTTATAATTGGCATAATATTTGGACATATATTAATATATATAGAAATATATTTCCAATGCAAATATTTATGCATTAATTCCAAATGCCCAAAATAAATGTCCATGAGTCACTAAAAATATTGGTTTGATTTTTATCTCTGTCCAATATTTT
>NW_021295687.1:0-1944 GCF_002162155.2 Triticum dicoccoides | reverse complement strand
TTGATAATGATAGTGCAACTTATTTGTCGCACTCCCGTTTAGGTCATATTGGTGTAAAGCGCATGAAGAAACTCTATTCTGACGGACTTCTGGAATCACTTAATTATGAATCACTTGGTACTTGCGACCCATGCCTCATGGCCAAGATGACTAAAACTCCGTTCTCCGGATCAATGGAGCGAGCAATAGAGTTATTGGAAATCATACATACTGATGTATGTGGTCCAATGAACATTGAAGCTCGCGATGGATATTGTTATTTTCTCACCTTCACGGATGATTTGAGCAGATATGGCTATACCTACTTGATGAAACATAAGTATGAAACATTTGAAAAGTTCAAAGAATTTCAGAGTGAAGTGGAAAATCATCGTAACAAGAAAATCAAGTTTCTATGATCTGATCGTGGAGGTGAGTATTTGAGTTATGAATTTGGACTTCATTTGAAACAATGTGGAATAGTTTCGCAACTCACGTGACCTGGAACACCACGACGTAATGGTGTGTTCAAATGTCATAATCGCACTTTATTAGATATGGTGTGATCTGTGATGTCTCTCACTGATTTACCGCTATCATCTTGGGGTTATGCTTTAGAGACGGCTGCATTCACGTTAAATAGGGCACCATCAAAATCCGTCGAGACGACACCTTATGAATTGTGGTTCGGCAAGAAACCCAAGTTGTCGTTTCTTAAAGTTTGGGGCTGCCATGCTTATGTGAAAAAGCTTCAACCTAATAATTCGAACCCAAATCAAAGAAATGTGTCTTCATAGGATACCCAAAGGAGACTGGTGGGTACACCTTCTATCACAGATCCGAAGGAAAGATATTCGTTGGTAATAATGGATCCTTTCTAGAGAAGGAGTTTCTCTCGAAAGAAGTGAGTGGGAGGAAAGTAGAACTTGACGAGGTAATTGTACTTTCTCCCTTATTGGAAAGTAGTTCATCACTGAAATCAGTTCCAGTGATTCCTACACCAGTAAGTGAGGAAGCTAATGATGATGATCATGAAACTTCTGATCAAGTTACTACCGAACCTCGCAGGTCAACCAGAGTAAGATCCGCACCAGAGTGGTACAGTAATCCTGTTCTGGAAGTCATGTTACTTGACCATGACGAACCTATGAACTATGAGGAAGCGATGGTGATCCCAGATTTCGCAAAATGGCTTGAGGCCATGAAATCTGAGATGGGATCCATGTATGAGAACAAAGTATGGACTTTGGTTGACTTTCCCTATGAACGACAGGCTGTGGAGAATAAATGGGTCTTCAAGAAGAAGACTGATGCTGACGGTAATGTTACTCTCTACAAAGCTCGACTTGTTGCAAAAGGTTTTCGACAAGTTCAAGGAGTTGACTACGATGAGACCTTCTCACCCGTAGCGAAGCTTAAGTCCGTCTGAATCATGTTAGCAATTGTCGCATTTTATGATTATGATATTTGGCAAATGGATGTCAAAACCGCATTCCTTAATGGATACCTTAAAGAAGAGTTGTATATGATGCAACCAGAAGGTTTTGTCGATCCAAAAGGTGCTAAGAACGTGTGCAAGCTCCAGCGATCAATTTATGGACTGGTGCAAGCCTCTCGGAGTTGGAATATATGCTTTGATAGTGTGATCAAAGCATATGGTTTTGTACAGACTTTTGGAGAAGCCTGTATTTACAAGAAAGTGAGTGGGAGCTCCGTAGCATTTCTGATATTATATGTAGATGACATATTGTTGATCGAAAATGATAGTGAAATTCTGAATAGCATAAAAGGATACATGAATAAGAATTTTTCAATGGAAGACCTCGGTGCAAATGCTTATATATTGGGCATCAAGATCTATAGAGATAGATCAAGACGCTTGATTGGACTTCCACAAAGCACATACCTTGATAAAGTTTTGAAGAAGTTCAAAATGGATCAGGCAAAGAAAGGGTTCTTGCCTGT
>NW_021295686.1:0-1944 GCF_002162155.2 Triticum dicoccoides | reverse complement strand
TTGATAATGATAGTGCAACTTATTTGTCGCACTCCCGTTTAGGTCATATTGGTGTAAAGCGCATGAAGAAACTCTATTCTGACGGACTTCTGGAATCACTTAATTATGAATCACTTGGTACTTGCGACCCATGCCTCATGGCCAAGATGACTAAAACTCCGTTCTCCGGATCAATGGAGCGAGCAATAGAGTTATTGGAAATCATACATACTGATGTATGTGGTCCAATGAACATTGAAGCTCGCGATGGATATTGTTATTTTCTCACCTTCACGGATGATTTGAGCAGATATGGCTATACCTACTTGATGAAACATAAGTATGAAACATTTGAAAAGTTCAAAGAATTTCAGAGTGAAGTGGAAAATCATCGTAACAAGAAAATCAAGTTTCTATGATCTGATCGTGGAGGTGAGTATTTGAGTTATGAATTTGGACTTCATTTGAAACAATGTGGAATAGTTTCGCAACTCACGTGACCTGGAACACCACGACGTAATGGTGTGTTCAAATGTCATAATCGCACTTTATTAGATATGGTGTGATCTGTGATGTCTCTCACTGATTTACCGCTATCATCTTGGGGTTATGCTTTAGAGACGGCTGCATTCACGTTAAATAGGGCACCATCAAAATCCGTCGAGACGACACCTTATGAATTGTGGTTCGGCAAGAAACCCAAGTTGTCGTTTCTTAAAGTTTGGGGCTGCCATGCTTATGTGAAAAAGCTTCAACCTAATAATTCGAACCCAAATCAAAGAAATGTGTCTTCATAGGATACCCAAAGGAGACTGTTGGGTACACCTTCTATCACAGATCCGAAGGCAAGATATTCGTTGGTAATAATGGATCCTTTCTAGAGAAGGAGTTTCTCTCGAAAGAAGTGAGTGGGAGGAAAGTAGAACTTGACGAGGTAATTGTACTTTCTCCCTTATTGGAAAGTAGTTCATCACTGAAATCAGTTCCAGTGATTCCTACACCAGTAAGTGAGGAAGCTAATGATGATGATCATGAAACTTCTGATCAAGTTACTACCGAACCTCGCAGGTCAACCAGAGTAAGATCCGCACCAGAGTGGTACAGTAATCCTGTTCTGGAAGTCATGTTACTTGACCATGACGAACCTATGAACTATGAGGAAGCGATGGTGATCCCAGATTTCGCAAAATGGCTTGAGGCCATGAAATCTGAGATGGGATCCATGTATGAGAACAAAGTATGGACTTTGGTTGACTTTCCCTATGAACGACAGGCTGTGGAGAATAAATGGGTCTTCAAGAAGAAGACTGATGCTGACGGTAATGTTACTCTCTACAAAGCTCGACTTGTTGCAAAAGGTTTTCGACAAGTTCAAGGAGTTGACTACGATGAGACCTTCTCACCCGTAGCGAAGCTTAAGTCCGTCTGAATCATGTTAGCAATTGTCGCATTTTATGATTATGATATTTGGCAAATGGATGTCAAAACCGCATTCCTTAATGGATACCTTAAAGAAGAGTTGTATATGATGCAACCAGAAGGTTTTGTCGATCCAAAAGGTGCTAAGAACGTGTGCAAGCTCCAGCGATCAATTTATGGACTGGTGCAAGCCTCTCGGAGTTGGAATATATGCTTTGATAGTGTGATCAAAGCATATGGTTTTGTACAGACTTTTGGAGAAGCCTGTATTTACAAGAAAGTGAGTGGGAGCTCCGTAGCATTTCTGATATTATATGTAGATGACATATTGTTGATCGAAAATGATAGTGAAATTCTGAATAGCATAAAAGGATACATGAATAAGAATTTTTCAATGGAAGACCTCGGTGCAAATGCTTATATATTGGGCATCAAGATCTATAGAGATAGATCAAGACGCTTGATTGGACTTCCACAAAGCACATACCTTGATAAAGTTTTGAAGAAGTTCAAAATGGATCAGGCAAAGAAAGGGTTCTTGCCTGT
>NW_021295685.1:0-1334 GCF_002162155.2 Triticum dicoccoides | reverse complement strand
ATTGAGGTCGCGAGTGGCCATCTGAAAGCACAATCGTAATGCAAAGGCATTAGAATTTCTAGCGAAATTTTGGCAGCATAACAGCTGTAAATGCTCAAGAAGGATTTTGAGACATTTGACAAAGGATTTCATACACACTCAACATCATCATATCAAAGTTCTGAATCCATTCTAACAACATAATGTGGTAGTAGAACTGAACTAGGCTTGTATCCATCAATCTTATAAGGTACTACTGATTAGTAACACGTGATCCTGATAGAGAGAATAGATCCTAATTCCTTAACCCCGGTAGAAGAATGGACTGACTCAGATCAGAATGTCATAAGATAAAGGAATAAAAAGAGCCTTACGTTCCATCCCACAAACAATTCCCCTACATATAACTAAAGAATTTCTAGACTCAACATCGACCAGTTTGGCTTGGAGAACCTACAGGCAGTCCGGCTCTGATGCCAACGCTGTCAGGACCCCGACTCGATGTCACATCGATCTAGCCGGTAACACCTCATATCACTTTGCGGCCTCACGCACGGTATCCCCACGGGTGTCGCCTTACCTCTACCCGGGACCGTTTGCGCCTTTTGGCTCACGTATATGATGGTGTCGCTAGCATCCATATGATAAAGAGCCCGGGCTGACATGACTAGTCGTAAACCCAAAGTGGCACAGACTTACAGGGACAGGCATCCATGACCCAGCTTTGAACGTGTCGGTCATCAGCAAATGGGTCCGGGCTGTAGCACTGGGCTAGCAGGACTCCGGTAAACCGGGCTGTAGCGGGCTAACAAGACTCCGGTACTCAAAGCGTGACATTTCCCCGAAGGGACAGACACAGGAACGAAGAAGGACACATGCCGGCCAGCCTAGGTGTTCCAGAGCAGTAGCAAGCTACCATGGCTCAGTGGTAACACTAGGAGACATTTCCCGGTAAGAGAGGCTACTAAAGATAAACAACTAGATAGTCAGATCCCACACATACCAAGCATTTCAATCATACACACAATATGCTCGATATGTGCAAATACAACGAAGCATCACAACATGACTCTACGACACAAGTACTTTATTTAAGGCTCAGAGAGCCATATATAACATACACAAAGGTACGGGTCTCACGACCCAACATACAAGTCATACAGTCATACAAACCAGCAGCGGAAGTAACTTGTCTGAGTACAGACAACTAATAAAATAAAAGAGGCTTGGAAAGCCTAGCTATACTACGTGGTCCTTCACAAGCTCAGGGTCACCACCTGGGTCTTTAGCCTACTCGTTGATGTCAACGTCTACATAGAACCCATCAGAAGGGGTTGCAGCGTCTTCTGTAAAAA
>NW_021295684.1:0-1087 GCF_002162155.2 Triticum dicoccoides | reverse complement strand
ATGGCATGTGCAGATCTGAGAAAGAAAAGATGAAGAACAAATATGTGATTCTAAATGCTGGCATTTATCCATATGATATATGGTTTTTAGTTTTGATTAGATTTAGAGTGTGAAATTTGTACTGTCTTGCAGTGATGCATGATGTTGGGTAGTTTCCATTTTTTTTTATAATTTCAATTATCCCTTCTTTAATTCGTAGGAGAATAAATAGCTCTTGGTTTGCTATCAGCTGTTGGTTTACATTTGATTATGTAAGAAGTGTTCTATAGCCGTACAAACCGAAGCACCTCTAGCAAGAGCTTATCCATTTTCATACTTCTGGCATGTGATTGACGGCATTACTATAACCAAAGCAATACTGAATATTAGTTTTCTTCCACGGATACTTCGAAGGCTTTCAATGAGGATGCTTTTGTCAGTATGTCTCTTTTTATGGGTGAGTTTGTCACGTTTGAAAAGGTTTTGATTGATTACCTCGAATGCTTTATTTGTCCATTGCAATTCCAAGAATGGCAGCAAAGTGTTCATGTAGCCAATATTCCTACTTTTTTGTCATTTTTTCTTGCTTAGTTGGAAACTTGGAACAGCCAACAAAACACTCCTTCACCCTTGCCATGACTTAGAATATGAAGTGATGTTGGCGGGTTGGATCATGAGGGTTGAGAATGGAGAATAGTTTAAGAACAGTAGATGCTGAACTTTTCACTATCTGAATATGAGGTAACAATCATTTCACGGTTGACATTTTCAGGTCTATAACGGGATCTTGAGGAAATCGGATAATGCATTTTGGTTGTATCAACTATACTGAATCTGCAAAGCCTTTTTTGTGTGCAGAGAAATTCACCCTCTGCATTAGTTGCAAAAGATGCTGATTTTGATCATAACAATTATAGTTGTTCAAGCAGTAGCAGATTTGGCAACCTCACAGTCATCTCATTCAGAATTCACGTCGTATCCTCAACGGAGCTTAAGATGCTGATTTTGATCATAACAATTATAGTTGTTCAAGCAGTAGCAGATTTGGCAACCTCACAGTCATCTCATTCAGAATTCGCGTCCTATCCTTAACGGTTAGCTTATTAAC
>NW_021295683.1:0-1507 GCF_002162155.2 Triticum dicoccoides | reverse complement strand
TTGAATTTTAATGCGTTCCTTGAGAAAGCAAAGTTGAAAGATGATGGTAGCAATTACACGGACTGGGTCCGTAACTTGAGGATTATCCTCATTGCTGCACAGAAGAATTACGTCCTGGAAGCACCGCTGGGTGCCAGGCCTGCTGCTGGAGCAACACCAGATGTTGTGAACATCTGGCAGAGCAAAGCTGATGACTACTCGATAGTTCAGTGTGCCATGCTTTACGGCTTAGAATCGGGACTTCAACGACGTTTTGAACGTCATGGAGCATATGAGATGTTCCAGGAGTTGAAGTTAATATTTCAAGCAAATGCCCGAATTGAGAGATATGAAGTCTCCAATAAGTTCTATAGCTGCAAGATGGAGGAGAACAGTTCTGTCAGTGAGCATATACTCAAAATGTCTGGGTATAATAATCACTTGATTCAATTGGGAGTTAATCTTCCGGATGATTGCGTCATTGACAGAATTCTCCAATCACTGCCACCAAGCTACAAGAGCTTCGTGATGAACTATAATATGCAAGGGATGAACAAGACTGTTCCCGAGCTCTTCGCAATGCTGAAAGCTGCGGAGGTAGAAATCAAAAAGGAGCATCAAGTGTTGATGGTTAACAAAACCACTAGTTTCAAGAAAAAGGGCAAAGGAAAGAAGAAAGGGAACTTCAAGAAGAACAGCAAGCCAGTTGCTGCTCAAGAGAAGAAACCCAAGTCTGGACCTAAGCCTGAAACTGAGTGCTTCTACTGCAAGCAGGCTGGTCACTGGAAGCGGAACTGCCCCAAGTATTTGGCGGATAAGAAGGATGGCAAGTTGAACAAAGGTATATGTGATATATATGTTATTGATGTGTACCTTACTAATGCTCGCAGTAGCACCTGGGTATTTGATACTGGTTCTGTTGCTAATATTTGCAACTCGAAACAGGGGCTACGGATTAAGCGAAGATTGGCTAAGGACGAGGTGACGATGCGCGTGGGAAACGGTTCCAAAGTCGATGTGATCGCAGTCGGCACGCTACCTCTACATCTCCCTTCGGGATTAATATTAGACCTAAGTAATTGTTATTTGGTGCCAGCGTTGAGCATGAACATTATATCTGGATCTTGTTTAATGCGAGACGGTTATTCATTTAAATCAGAGAATAATGGTTGTTCTATTTATATGAGTAATATCTTTTATGGTCATGCACCCTTGAAGAGTGGTCTATTCTTATTAAATCTCGATAGTAGTAATACACATATTCATAATGTTGAAACCAAAAGATGCAGAGTTGATAATGAAAGTGCAACTTATTTGTGGCACTGTCGTTTAGGTCATATCGGTATAAAGCGCATGAAGAAACTCCATACTGATGGACTTTTGGAACCACTTGATTATGAATCACTTGGTACTTGCGAACCGTGCCTCATGGGCAAGATGACTAAAACACCGTTCTCCGGTACTATGGAGAGAGCAACAGATTTGTTGGAAATCATACATACCGATGTATGTGGTCCGATGAATATTG
>NW_021295682.1:0-1092 GCF_002162155.2 Triticum dicoccoides | reverse complement strand
GAACCAGCTCATGTTTTGGAGCTTGCTATCGTAGTTCATTTCCCGAGAATCTCGCAACGTCATCTCGTCGATTTGTGTTGCAAACCTTCATTTTCCTTCCTAGACTCGATGAGTCTGGAATATCCTGACACCAACCAGATCTGAATCTCAGGCAGATATGATGGTTGGAACATTTCCCAAGAACTATAATATTGGTCCCTCGACAACCGGTAAAGTGGATGTCGTGGCCAACACACCCAGCCGGAAGACCTATCATTGTAGTATCTTGTTAAGGAAGTTGGCCACCTCCCCATAAGGATTTCGTAGGATTTACCTCCGTAACTGTTTCTTATGGATTCTATTGCTCCCGAAGTCCGACCTTTACTTGATGTTCTAGATATCAAACCATATCTATGAATGGGTTACCCTAGCACATCAAGGAGAACATTAGAAGCGGAGTGCTAAATGTCTCTCGGTCGATCATCCAGATTTTATCTCTTTGGCCCCGCCAGGGGTGAAATTTGAGAAGGTGTTATCTTCCTTTGCATCTGCATCATCCATCATCATTCATCATGGTAGCAAGTTGTGTTGCCAGGATCCTTGACACGGATGTTGGTAAAACCTTGATGAATATGGAAATGCTCAAGTTCTTGAGAGCACGCTCAAGCGCTAGGTGTTATTTTCCGCATTAACTGGGGATCCTCTCCGTTTCCTCGACATGCTATGACCTACTCAAACAGTGAATTCACTACCTATTGTTGGGTTCTTCCCCAGTTACCAGAATCATTCCCAGCATTTGCATTCTGTTCCTAGCTTGCACCGCCAATGTGCCATTCTACCATGGGTCTCTTCCATTTCCGGTGATAAGCAAATTCATCCATTACGTTGTCTTCAACAAGGTAATCCACATCATCCAAGTCCGAGTATGCCATTCTACCGACCCCCTCCAAACGATCGTTCGAGAATTGCCTTAGGCTGGTTTAAAGAGTTTCAATGATCTCTGAATCAAAAGTAATTCTTTTTGCCACTTAAGGGGATATCTCTACGAGTCACCTCCCCTAAGGTGTATCGTTGTGGTATCATGGCAACTCAACTCCTCGCTACGTTGACAAC
>NW_021295681.1:0-1705 GCF_002162155.2 Triticum dicoccoides | reverse complement strand
CGGGCTAGGGTTTCTGTCGGTGGGGGGTTATGGAGGGGTTAGGTGGGCCGGTCCGGTTGGATGGCCAGCTGGGCTGAGGCCCAGCGTGGGGGGGGGGGTCTTTCTTCCTTTTTTTTGTTGTTTTGTTTTTGTTTATACCTCTTCCTTTTATATATTTTTCATGTACTGTTTTCTTTTATTTTTGTTAGTAAAATAGTTTTACAAAATATTAAACTGGCTCCATATTTAGAGTGGCAAAATGAGACACGGTCACAAAAAGTTCGGTACCTAAATGAAATATTTTGCACTTCTATAAATTTAGAAGGCATTTAAATATTTATTTTTAGCCATTTTTTAATTAATTTAGAGCCTTTAAACTTTATAACAAAGTTTGGTTTCTCCACCATAATTATTTATGCATCATCTGGTACCTCTAGAACATTTTAGTTTTATTGTTTAAAAACTTTTGTTGTTTGCCTATACTTTAAATTTGAATTTGAATCGGTTTCGAACTAACATGAGATTAGTGATAGTAATCGAAGTGACGTGGCATCTTTAACAGAGAATTACTGTAGCTTAATTATCCGGACGTCACAATTCTCCTCCACTACAAGAAATCTCGTCCCGAGATTTAAGAGGGGAGTAAGGGGGAAAGTTCTGGTTACGATAGTCTAAAGGATCTTCTCGAAGAAGTTAATCCCTTTCGTTGATGTCTTCAATTCTTTATTCCAATGCATCATGATAAACTTGTCATCATTTCTTCGGGAACTCCATCGTACTTACGAAAGGATAAGGGGCAGCTCAGCTACGATAGAATGCTTTTGAGGGAAACAATCTGGGGTTAACCCATGAATGAGTATAAGATTATCTCTCGAGTTGAACATATGAAATACATCGAGAGTAAGGTACGAAGGTATAATAAGAGGTTCCAAGCGGATAGAGAGTCCCTCGAAGTCTGATCCAGAGTGAGAAAGGTGTTCAGAGTAGCGAGAGTAAGTATTGCGTCTGATACCAGAATAGAGCACTAGGAAGGTGGCCCATGAATTAAATACGAAGCCAAGCATGGAGAATAACCATTAGAAATAGGGTTGTACATGAGAGTCAGGTTTCGATCCTGGGACCTGTGGGTTATGGGCCCACCATGTGGTTCTTTTTTTTATAATAGGAGCAGTGACATCTTGCACGGTCATGATAGCAAGGCATGTCAGGGAGTACCATGTCAGCTATGTCGGCAACAACGTTGGTACCAAGGGCGAGGGACGAAGAGAACCATTTTCCTGCTCGTTGAAACGAGGCGGACCAATAGGCAAGGTTCCCGTCCATCGGTGGTTACCGGAATGTCATCAACAATAGTAACAAGGTCTTACTGACAGAGTTGTACATCGAGGTGTTTGCACAAGCAGTGGATTATTACTGCTTATATCATATAGATCATAGAAAAGGTTTAAACAAACCAATGAAAGGAAAATATGATCATCAGATTAAACAGAACAATGGAAAGGAAAATATGTTTAAACACATATTTCGAGGGTATATCCTTCCCAAGGACAAGCAGAGCAAGATATCCATGACAGGATATAAAGTAGAAAACCATTTAGGTAAGGGGGGAGGAATCTCATGATATTACTCATACAACGGTGTTAGGATAATTGATAATTAAAATATAGCATCGTGCTTCAAACGTGCCTGTTGAAAATCGGAGTACCATTGACATGCTTCGAGATAG
>NW_021295680.1:0-880 GCF_002162155.2 Triticum dicoccoides | reverse complement strand
GAAATTTATGAAGTGGCATCTTGTATATTTCGTCCAAGGCTTCATGCACCCATTATGGTGGCTTCAAAGTCCTGAAATCATCACTTGTAACTCCATTCTTGTTTCCCTTGCGCATGCCATCATCTCCATGCTTGTTCTTGCTCCAATGTTCATCCTTCTCCAAGCTAGGCCCTTCATTTGTAAGCAAAACAAATGTATCCAATTTAGGCAGCATCATATTCTCATAAACATTAGAATCATTACCAAGAAACGAAAGTACCTGGTAATTTAGTTGGCGTGCACGAGCTCTAGTAATTGGTCCAGTATGTATAGCAGCAGGGGCTGTGGGTGTAACAATTGTATTGATGTCCTCATCATCCTCCCCTTCTTGAAATGAAGTCGTCCTCGACGGAAGTTCATCTTCCTCACCCTAATAAGGCTTCAAATCTGCAATGTTAAAAGTGGGACTAACCCCAAAATCTGCAGGAAGCTCAAGTTTATATGCATTATCATTTATTTTCTCGAACACCTTAAAGGGACCATCAGCACGTGGCATTAACTTTGATTTGCGCAAATCAGGAAATCTATCCTTACGCAAATGTAACCAAACAAGATCTCCAGGTGCAAACACAACATGTTTTCTACCCTTATCTCCAGCAAGTTTATATTTAGCATTCATGCGCTCAATGTTTTCCTTAGTTAACTCATGCATTTTTAAAATCAATTCAGCATGTTGTTTAGCATCAAAATTAACCTTCTCCGAAGATGGAAGAGGCAACAAATCAATAGGTGCACGAGGTAGGAAACCATACACAACTTCAAAAGGGCACATCTTAGTAGTAGAATGCAATGAACGATTATAAGCAAATTCAATATGAGGCAAGCATTCCTCCCACATTTT
>NW_021295679.1:0-1188 GCF_002162155.2 Triticum dicoccoides | reverse complement strand
TGCGCGTCCATGATCCCACGGATTGCAACTGGAAGTATCTGCGTCATCAGCACGTGACAGTCGTGAGACTTCATCCCGTTGAACTTCTGCTTCGCTGGGTCTAGGTATCTGCTTATCTTCCCCGCGTAACCGTAAGGAAGTTTTACTCCTAGGAGGCAGGTGAAAAACTGCTCGATCTCCTCCTGACTTAGAGTGAAGCACGCGGGAGGGTAGTCATTTCCGGTCTTCTTGGCCTTTTTGCCTTTGCGACGACTTTCTGTGTCCTGCTTCGCCTCATCATCATCATCATCATCATCATCATCATCATCATCATCATCATCATCATCATCATCATCATCATCATCATCATCATATATAGCGTGAAGCTCCTACCTGATGCCCATTGATTTCAAGTCTGCCCTTGCTTTCGGCCCATCTTTGGTCCTCTCTGGCATGTTGAGCAGGGTACCAAGCAGACTCTCGCACACGTTCTTCGTGATATGCATGACATCAAGGCTGTGAGGCACACGGTGGATCTTCCAGTACGGCAAGTCCCAGAAAACAGACCTCGTTTTCCATACCTTCAGCAGCGGCTCTGGCGCCTTTCGCTTCTTTCCCGGCTCTGGCGCCTTTTGCTTCTTTCCCGGCAGTGGGCAGTCTTTCCAATTTTTCAACAGCTTGTCCATTTCCTCGCCGCTCCTCGTACACGGGCGTTTTCGGGGTTCGGTTTCACCATCGAACAGATCCTTGCGTTTCCTCCACGGGTCATCGTCGCGAAGCCACCTTCGATGTCCCATGAACACGGTTTTCGAAGACCCGGGATCTCTATCTAGCTGGCGATACGTTGTGTCATCCATGCACCTTACGCATCCAGAAAATCCGTGGACTACCTGCCCCGCAAGATATCCGTAACCGAGATAGTCGTGCACCGTCGTGAGTAGTGCGGCTCTCATAGGGAAATATTCTTTCTCTGCGGCGTCCCACGTATTGGCTGGCGTTTTCCACAGCGTGTCAAGCTCCTCTTTCAGCAGCCCCAGATACAGATTGATGTCGTTCCCTGGTTGTTTCGGCCCTTCAATTAGCATACTCATGTGAATGTACTTCCTCTTCATGCACAACCAGGGGGGAAGGTTGTACATCCACACAAACACAGGCCAGGTGCTATGTGTGCTTCTCTGGCTGCCAAACGGATTGACTCCATCGGTGCTC
>NW_021295678.1:0-1829 GCF_002162155.2 Triticum dicoccoides | reverse complement strand
ATTTCCACGATTGACGAACTCCGTGGTGCGTTTACATGTCAGTCATCAACACACAATTTTGGTCGACTCTGGTCCATTTCGTGCACGATTATTCACCATTTTGGCGTCCCAGAGCGATTTCCATGATTGACAATTCCCGGGGTGCGTTTGCGTGTCTGTCCTCAACACTCACAGTTTGGGCCAATTCTGACGCGATTCGAGGACTATTACTCAACATTTAGGGGTCCCGAAGCAATTTCCATAGTTGTTGAACCCCAAAATGCGTTTACGTGCCGGTCATGAACACTCACAGTTGTGGCCGATTTTGGCCCGTTTCGTGGACTATTAGTCACTGTTTGGGGTCCCGGTGTGACTTGCGCAATTAACAAACCCCGGGGTGCGTTTACGTGTCGATCATCAACACTCGCAGTTTCGGCCGATTCGGGCTCGTTTTCTGGCACTCGCAGTTTTTGCCGATTCTGGCCTGTTTCATGGACTATTACTCACTGTTTTGGTGTCCCGGAGTGCTTTCCTTGATTAACAAACCCCGGGGTGCGTTTACGTATCGGTCATCAACACGCATGGTTTTTGTCGATTCTGACTCGTTTCGTGGACTATTACTCACCGTTTTGGGGTCCCGAAGAGATTTCCATAGTTGTTGAACCCCGAGGTGCGCTTACATGTATGTCATCAACAATCGCAGTTTGGGCCGAATTTTGGCCCATTTCTTGGACTATTACTTAGTTTCGGGGGTCCTGGAGTGATTTCCACAATTTACGATCCCCGTGGTGCGTTTACATTTCGGTCATGAACACTCACAATTTTGGCCGATTCTGGTCCGTTTCGTGCACTATTACTCGCCGCTTTGGGGTCCCAGAGCGATTTCCATGGTTGTTGAACTCCAAGGTGCACTTACGTGTCTGTCATCAACATTCATAGTTTTTGCCAATTCTGGCCCGTTTCTTGGACTATTACTCTGTTTTGGCGTCCCGGTGTGATTTCCATGATTGATGAACACCGGGGTGCGTTTATGTGTCGGTTAGCAACACTCGCATTTTGGGCCGCTTCTGGCCCGTTTCGTCGACTATTACTCACCGTTTTGGGGCCCCAAAGCGATTTCCATGGTTGTTGAACCCCATGGTGCACTTACGTGTCGATCATCAACAATCGTAGTTTGGGCCGATTTTGCCCCGTTTCTTGCACTATTAATTAGATTTGGGCGCCCCGCAGTGATTTCCACGATTGACGAACTCCGTGGTGCGTTTACATGTCAGTCATCAACACACAATTTTGGTCGACTCTGGTCCATTTCATGCACGATTATTCACCATTTTGGCGTCCCAGAGCGATTTCCATGATTGACAATTCCCGGGGTGCGTTTGCGTGTCTGTCCTCAACACTCATAGTTTGGGCCAATTCTGACGCGATTCGAGGACTATTACTCAACATTTAGGGGTCCCGAAGCGATTTCCATAGTTGTTGAACCCCAAAATGCGTTTACGTGCCGGTCATGAACACTCACAGTTGTGGCCGATTTTGGCCCGTTTCGTGGACTATTACTCACTGTTTGGGGTCCCGGTGTGACTTGCGCAATTAACAAACCCCGGGGTGCGTTTACGTGTCGATCATCAACACTCGCAGTTTCGGCCGATTCGGGCTCGTTTTGTGGCACTCGCAGTTTTGGCCGATTCTGGCCTGTTTCATGGACTATTACTCACAGGTTTGGGGTCCCGGAGTGCTTTCCTTGATTAACAAACCCCGGGGTGCGTTTACGTATCGGTCATCAACACGCATGGTTTTTGTCGATTCTGACTCGTTTCGTGGACTATTACTCACCGTTTTGGGGTCCC
>NW_021295677.1:0-971 GCF_002162155.2 Triticum dicoccoides | reverse complement strand
CCTACTGGAGGCCGTGGACAGCGCTGACCATAGGGGTGGGCTGTGATGCGGTAGGTACGTGGCCGGGTGTACC
Organism: Triticum dicoccoides; assembly: GCF_002162155.2. NCBI lineage: Eukaryota > Viridiplantae > Streptophyta > Magnoliopsida > Poales > Poaceae > Triticum > Triticum dicoccoides. The sequence goes on along the minus strand of NW_021295677.1, from coordinate 898 downwards.
GAATACCCGTTAGGTATCTCGGGAACCCTGTTCACATCGTTCGGGGCCGTATGGGAAACCTCGGCCGGACTCCCTGCGGATGGAACCTGAATAGGCGATAAACCTGGACTGGAGGCTTAGGTGATTAGGTAGGTCGTGGCCGACACCCACGTTGGGCCTCCGCTTGAAGGTTGCCGAGTACATGTCGTGTAAACGACGGTAAGTGGTGAGAGCGTGTATGAAGGAGTACACCCCTGCAGGGTTAACATGATCTATTCGAATAGCCGCGTCCGCGGTAAAGGACTACTTGGTTGCCTATACAGTTCATAGACAAGTAAATGGAAACTACTAAAAGCCATCAAGATAAGTGTGAGTGCCGAGGATGGCTCTTCCGTAGGAAGACGGAGGTGGATCCTCGGTAGTGTATTGAAGTGGTGAGTAGTGGACTCGTGTGCGCAAAACCATTTCAAGTTGGAGTATCGTAGGATAGCCTAGCCAAGAGTCAAAGCTGGCTTGCTGCAATAACTCCACCAACCCTTCTTGATACTATGCATGTATGTAGGATCTGATGTAAGTCTTGCTGAGTACCTTTGTACTCATGATGCTATAATCTACATTTTTACAGAAGACGCTGCAACCCCTTCTGATGGGTTCTATGTAGACGTTGACATCAACGAGTAGGCTAAAGACCCAGGTGGTGACCCTGAGCTTGTGAAGGACCATGTAGTATAGCTAGGCTTTCCAAGCCTCTTTTATTTTACTAGTTGTCTGTACTCAGACAAGTTACTTCCGCTGCTGGTTTGTATGACTGTATGACTTGTATGTTGGGTCGTGAGACCCGTACCTTTGTGTATGTTATGTATGGCTCCCTGAGCCTTAAATAAAGTACTTGTGTCGTAGAGTCATGTTGTGATGCTTC
>NW_021295676.1:0-1374 GCF_002162155.2 Triticum dicoccoides | reverse complement strand
AATAAATATGTGATCCCCTCTGAAATTCGCGCAGTCTAACCCTAGATCTCACCTCCCTTTGCGCCGCCGGACATGTCCGCCCGCCGGCGGACGCGTCCATCCCACCGCCACCTCACTCCGACAAATCAGGCGCCGCCACGTCATCACCGCCGCCCCCGCGCCCAATCCTGCAGTGCAACTTGTCACCGCCGGACCGCCTCCACCGCGCCAGGCCCTGCGGGCCCAGGTCTGGCCCGCCTGGCCGCCGCCGCCGCCGCCGCGCCTCCCGCGCGAGACCGCGCGACGCGTTTGTCGTCTCCTCCACTTCCGGTCACCGGGCTCGCCGCCGCGCCTCCCGCTCTCCTCACCGGACCTTGCCGCACCTCTCCGGCGTCCGCTGCCTCACCGGCATCCGCGCCCCGCCGCCTCGCCGGCGCGACCTCGTCGGAGGCCGCGCGTCTGTCCTTGCTCGCCAGCGCCGCCACCGCAGCTAACCCCATCGCCTTCCTCCGGCCCCGTCGCGTCGCCCTCGAGCTCACCGGAGTTCGATCCGGCCAGATCTAGACCGGGGTGGATGAGATCCACCCGTCCCGCGAACCAAACGCGCCCCTCCGTCCTGAATAGCGTCGTCCCGCACCGCGCCATCCCGCGTTGACTTTCTCCGAGGTCAAATTTCCTCCAAGTCCCCAGATCTGCATATTTTTATGCCATATCCATCGCATCATAACTTTGCACCCGTGTCTCCGTTTTGGACGTGTAGCATATCAAATTGTTCGTCTCGACGAGTACTTCATTTCATCTCATTGCATCATGTTCATTTGAGCTCATCTTGATGCCCTAAATGCTGTTGCAAGAGTGCTAGTTTCTGTTAGTTTCAGATCCTTATCAGTAATTGGACTTTTATCATTTTTGCCATGATTGATGTGTGCCTCCTATGATCTTGAGCTCTACATGTGTTTTGAAGTATGCCATGCCATCTTTACAGGGGTGTATGCCATGTATTATTGTGATCTCTGTGGTGACTAGCACAAGCATGCAAAGTAGCTCTCATAATATTGCTGATTTCAGGGACTTAGAAATCTTCTAAGTCATTTTCCTGACTATATTTTTATGCCATGTATTCATGTTGCTACAGAGTGATCCATGCCTCTTTTGGGCATGATCAGTAAGGATGTTTTGTAGATATTATTGTGCTATTTCCATCCATGTCCTTGTTTGCAATTATGGAGCACCCTAGCTTTACTCAATCGAGCTCTACTTTTGCTATAAAATGTTCCTGGCAGATTGTTTACGTGTTAAGCAATTTTGCCGAGCTTGTTGTAGTTGATCCATGCATGCTATGTTGTTGTTCTTGCCATGTTTAGCTTCTATGTCATGTCTACTTGCTGGGTGTAT
>NW_021295675.1:0-982 GCF_002162155.2 Triticum dicoccoides | reverse complement strand
TGATGAGGACATGACTACCTTGGATATGACCAAAAATATTGCATATATGCATATTTGTCAGGTGATTTCTAGTGCAAACTATTCAATAATCTATTTATGTTATCCAGAACAAAAATACTTCACACACTTTTGTGTTTTGTCTAATTGCAGGTGTATGGGACATTTGTACAATCCACATATGAAAATAAGGAAGAAAGAGATGTTTATTTGCTGTCCAAAAAGTTCTCTCACGTCACTTTTGGCCCAAGAGAAGATAGAGTCCAAGTCTCTCACGTTCTGGATTCAGATTCGGACTGCACAGATATACCTGACTCAAAACGCACACAAGTTTTTCATACGGACTCCGAATTGGGTGATTCTTTTTTTGTTGGAAACTAGATTTCGTGCACTTTCCAACCCAATTGGAATCACCTTCAAATTCGTCCGGAGCGTCGAGTTGTGGACGAAACAATCTGATGCTGCAGCAGAATCCGAGTCAAACTACAAGTCCAAAGGTGTTACACCACCTCCACTTGGGCCAATGAGCCTTGTACGACCTAGGGTTAGTTTTAGGCTGCCTTGGGACGTCCTCCCACCTCCTTGGCCGCCACCCCTTGCTCCTATATAAGTAGATCCATCTAGTAGCTTTTTCCTTGGGATTTGTTTAGTTAAAAGTTAGCCTTTGCAACTTCGTGTACTTCGTTTGTGTCCAACGACCAGACCAAGACCGCTTCCGGATCCCCACCATTATCAATACCTCATATATATTTGCAATATTCAGATTGCTTTATCATATTCTTGCTCGTTCTTCGATTGCTTGCAGGAATAGACCTTCGTGGTCAGGCTGACCGTGCTTCCGGCCTCGTCAGTAACCTCAGGAGATTGGTTTAGCGATTGCTAAGGCGCAACGTCGTGCACGTTTGTAGTCGGATCGTCAAAGTCGTCTCCACCAAATCGATAGTTATCATCTCATCGAAAGATCGGGACACCCCCGCCTCTATCA
>NW_021295674.1:0-854 GCF_002162155.2 Triticum dicoccoides | reverse complement strand
TGATAGTGATGATGAGACCGGTCCACAAATAGATTACAATAGTGATGATTCATATGGGTTCTAGAAAATGTAAGTTCTTTTAATGATCATTACAATAGTATGCTTAATGTGCTCTTCTGGTATTAATGTTTTTCCTGTATGCTTGTTTAATTGATATCCTTACTAATTGTTTATTCTCTTCTCAATGCAGGTTTAATAATCATGGGCAAGTCCAGCGGCGCTAGTTTCCTCAGTAAATTTAAAGGACTTACTCAGAGTGGACGAGCCCACAAGGTTCCCTCCCGACTACGCGAGGATGACACCTCACAGGGAGGTGGAGGGGTCGGGGGAGGAGACCCTAGAGGAGGAGGCGGTGGGGGGAGAGCCCCTAGAGGAGGAGGAGGTGGGGGGAGAGGCAACCGGGGCAAAAAACTCCGGGCCGTGTCTGAAATAGGAGGGTCTTCTTCGATGCCCTCCTATACAGAGGCACCTTCTGAGTCTGAGGAGGAGGAGTATGTTCCTGATGGCGAGGAGGAGGAGGCCGAGGAGGAGGGTGAGGAGGAGGAGGCCGAGGAGGAGGGTGAGGAGGAGGCCGAGGAGGGTGGAGGGGAGGTTGATCCCGCGTTGTGGGGTGACTTGCCACCGGGTTCTTCGCAGGGGTGGCTGCGTGGTAATGCCGGACTACCTACACCACCTTCTATCGAGGAGCACAAGTGGCTCATTGAACCTGTGGGGACAGAGTAAGTGCCTCTCAATCATATTTTCAACACATGACAACATTTTCTTATTGTACACATGGCAATCATTTGATTCTTTTGCAGAAACTGGATCCTTCACGGAAAGGGCCGTAAACCGAACGGCCTTATCACTGTCCT
>NW_021295673.1:0-1151 GCF_002162155.2 Triticum dicoccoides | reverse complement strand
TGGGCACTCATCTGTCTTTCAGCACTGCTTTTCATCCTCAGTCACAAGGGCAAGTTGAACGTGTCAACCAAGTTCTCGAAGACATGCTTCGAGCTTGTGTTATTTCCTTCGGCAAGAAATGGGAGGAATCTCTTCCGTATGCTGAGTTCTCTTATAATAATAGCTATCAAGCTAGTCTGAAGATGGCCCCCTTCGAAGTGTTATATGGACGAAAGTGCCGAACCCCTCTGAACTGGTCAGAAACTGGGGAACGTCCACTCTTTGGCCCGGATATTATCCAAGATGCCGAAGAACAAGTCCGCATTATTCGCGAGAATCTCAAGACTGCTCAGTCACGTCAGAAGAGTCAGTATGACCGTCATCATAAAGACATGGTCTATCAACCTGGCGAAAAGGCCTATCTTCGCGTTACACCAATGAAGGGTGCTCACCGCTTCGGGATCAAAGGGAAGCTAGCTCCCCGCTATATTGGTCCTTTCACTATCCTCGAGAGGCGTGGAAAGGTGGCATATCAACTAGAGCTTCCGTCGAACCTTTCTCAGGTTCACGATGTGTTCCACGTGTCGCAGCTCCGACACTGCTTCAAGGACCCAATCCGAGCCGTGGACCATGAAGTGCTCGAATTGCAACAGGACCTCTCCTATAAAGAGCATCCGGTCCGCATTCTCGACCAAGCTGAACGCCGCACACGTCAGGCGGCGATCAAGTTCCTCAAGGTCCAGTGGTCGAATCACTTTGCAGACGAAGCCACCTGGGAACGCGAGGATCGCCTGCGTGATGAATACCCCGCACTGTTTCCTTCTACCTCCTAAAATCTCGGGACGAGATTTCTTGTAGTGGAGGAGATTTGTAACGCCCGGATAATCTTGCTACAGTAATCCCACGCTAATCATGGCACGTCATCCTGATTACTGTTGCTATCCTCGCAATAATTCGAAACCGTTCAAATTCAAAATTCAAATTGATGAAAACAATAAAAGTTTTCAAAATTTAAAATAAAATTGTTCGGTGGCTGACGAATATTACAAAGGTAATTATAGTGCAACAGGCATATTTTTATAAAATGGCTAAATGGATTAAATGATTTAGACAGAAAAGAAATAATAAAAGAAAATACAAAAGGAAAGAAAAACAGAAAACCAAAAAAAAAA
>NW_021295672.1:0-1791 GCF_002162155.2 Triticum dicoccoides | reverse complement strand
AAAAATAATGTTCCTATAACTACTAGGATGTGGTGGTAAAACGCTCACAGTAAAGCAAATATCAATGTCTTACAAGTTCTTACCATGCAGCAGGCGGTGATCGGCAACCAGCGGTGTCAAGTAACTCCGAATATTGAGTAAAGCGATTGCCAGGGGAGCGTACGTATACACGGTGTAGAAATATGTGGAGCTGGGTTGGCTATATATGGTAGCAAAAGATTAGCAATAATCAATTCAAAGATGCAATGTTGAATAAACGCTCAACGACGGTACTATGCTGGTCCTAGGCTAGACCGGACTAGAGACGCGAGCCTAGAACACTAATAAGGTCACGGCGTAGCACAACTAGCATCAATGAAGGATACTAAGTAGCTCTTGACAGCAAGATATAAGTGAAGATCACAACGGCAGTGAAGATAATGATGAAAAACAACTGCCAAGCAGGATATACAACAACTCTCTGTCCAACTTTCCTCTTAAAAAGTTTGAGACAATTTTCTGATAAATTCTTTCAAAGAATGCTACTAACTCAAGCTTTCCAATGCAAAAAGAATCACTCAATTCCGAGTTGATATGAGGAGTCAAAGAATTCTAAAACTGGCCTGAAAAATTGGAAGAAGCTGTGTTCACGAACTTCGGAGGGCAAAAAGACCTATTTAGAAGCCGATTTTGAGGTATCAAATATTGAACTAGCTTCTTCAACTATTTAAATTCGGCTCGTCGCTATCTTCAATTTGAGTACTAACGGAGCCAAAACGGACTTCGTATGAGGAAGATACACTTGTTTTACTGAACAGTGCGCAAAACAGATTCCAATCCGAATTCAGGTACGAGATTGATTCTAGATAGATCCAATTTTTTTTCTTCTCTCTTTTTTTTCTCACGCTTTTTTTTTCTTTTTCTCCTTTTTTTTTCTCTGACTTTTTTTTTCCTTTTTTTTCTCTCGTTTTTTTTCTCTCTTTTTTTCTCCCTCTTTCCAAAACAAACTAGATAAGATGCAGATTGGATCAAGTGAAGATGTGAACGATCTCAACTATTATTATGACAATGAATGGTGGGTAGCACGTGGTGGAAATTGATGGATGGGTGGTGGACAGCGGAAGAGATAATGATGCAGCGGTGGCGTGACTAATGTGAACAGAACTCGAAACTCTAAACGAACTAGACACTAAGACCAGCAACTCGACACGACGATGCAATCGATAATTCAACTATGCAATCAATGAAAAGAAAATTGCAAAGGCTCAGACTGGCTTGGACCAAGGATGAATAGATCTAACTCTTTTTTGTGGCTTTTTCTTGGACAATAGATAAGAAAGTAAATCTAATCTAGGAAAACTGGAAATTCTCACCGAGCAACCTGAAAACTGATACCACTTGATAGAGGCAGGGTGTCCCGATCTTTCGATGAGATGATACTACCAATTTGGTGGAGACGACTTTGACGATCCAACTACAAACGTGCACGACGTTGCGCCTTAGCAATCGCTAAACCAATCTCCTGAGGTTATTGACCACGCCGGAGCACGATCAACCTGACCACGAAGGTCTATTCCTGCAAGCAATCGAAGAACGAGCAAGAATATGATAAAAGCAATCTGAATATTGCGAATATATATGAAGTATTGATAAAGGTGGGGATCCGTAAGCGGTCTTGGTCTGGTCGTTGGACACAAACGAAGTACACGAAGTTGCAATGGCTAACTTTTAACTAAACAAATCCCAAGCAAAAGCTACTAGATGGATCTACTTATATAGGAGCAAGGGGTGGCGGCCAAGGAGGTGGGAGGA
>NW_021295671.1:0-1910 GCF_002162155.2 Triticum dicoccoides | reverse complement strand
ATAAACGAACGCACGCATACTCTTGACTATCAATTGATAGACGAAGGTCAGTAGACAACTAAAGAGGGACAACTCAAAGGAACACACGATTTTCTGAGTTGTGGATGCATGGTTTGGCATGTCGAACGAATTCAACATTTCTTCCAGATAACCCATGCAGAGAGGTAGGACTGGCAGAGTCACGATTTATGAATGGAGAACTCCTCAAGAGTACTCTAATTGTGATTTTTTTTTGATCCAATAAACATCTGCCATAATGGTTCATGGTAGTTGGAAGAAGAAGATACCACGGACTTCAAGGACTATCGCAAAGGTTACTAATATCCTAAAGGCACTAGCAATTACTATCCACATGAAGTAGGTAGAGTGAATCTCGGGTTCAGAACCCAGGAGTAGAATACCTACTACTAAGTAGCATCACGGGATGCTTCCGAGAATAAAGGCCAGAATCTTCACACTAGGACACAAATCATGGCTAGACCACTAGATGATCCCCTAAGCACCTAGGGTCATAATAATAATTCCAATATATATGTCGAGGCAATAATTACCTCAACACACCGATTAGTGTGATTGAGCTGGCATAAAGGAGCATCGAAACCAGAGGGAAAGGATTTGCAAATGCATCGGACTATTTAGAAACCTGGGATGACTCGGACAGCATAACGGCTGTAAATGCTCAGAAAAAATTTGAGACATTCACAAAAATGGTGGCATAACCACTTAGAAGCACAATATCAAGGTTCCGAGATCAACAATTAACATACGGAAGTAGTAGGAACTGAACTGAGACTTAAATCCAACAATCTATAAGTCTACTGATTAGTAACACGTGATCCTAATAGAAAGAAGAGATAGCCTAGTTCTTAATCCCCGTAGAAGAGAAGATGATGACTCAGATCAGAAGGCATAAGGTGTAAGGAGTAAAAAGAGCCTTACGTTCCATCCCACAATCAATTCCCTTATATAACTAAAGAATTTCTAGACTCAACTTCGACCAGTTTGGCTTGGTAATCCTACAGGCAGCCTGGCTCTGATACCAACGCTGTCAGGACCCCGACTCAATGCCACATAGATCTAGCATGTAACACTTCATATCACTTTGCGGCCTCACGCATGGTATTCCCACGGGTGTCGCCTTACCTTTACCCGGGACCGTTTGCGCCTTTTGGCACACGTATATGACAGTGTCGCTAGCATCCATATGATAAGGAGCCCGGGCTGACATGGCTAGTCGTAAACCCAAAGCGGCACAGACTTACAGGGACAGGCATCCATGACCCAGCATCGAACGTGTCGGTCATCAGCGAGTGAATCCAGGCTGTAGCACTGGGCTAGCAGGACTCCGATGAACCGGGCTGTAGCGGGCTAACAGGACTCCGGTATTCACCGCGTGACATTTCCCCGAAGGGACAGACACAGGAACGAAGAAGGACACATGCCGGCCAGCGTAAGTGTTCCGGAGCAGTAGCAAGCTACCATGGCTCGGTGGAAACACTAGGAGACATTTCCCGGTAAGAGAGGCTACTAAGGATAAACAACTAGATAGTCAGATCCCACACATACCAAGCATTTCAATAACATACACACAATATGCTCGATATGTGCAAACACAACATGGCATCACAACATGACTCTACGACTCAAGTAGTTTATTCATTAGGCTCCGAGGAGCGAGATATTACAATCATGGGTCTCATGACCCAACAATCAGAGCATACAAGTCAAAGCACAAGCGGAAGCTATCATGTCTGGGTACAGACATCTATAAATAAAAAGGCCGAGAAGCCTGACTATCTATCAGATCCTGCCGAGGGCACAAGATCGTAGCTGAGGTATCAAGCTAAACGTCGAAGTCCACGTGGAACTACTAGTGAGACTGAAGTCTCTCTGCAAAAACATAAAATAGG
>NW_021295670.1:0-1515 GCF_002162155.2 Triticum dicoccoides | reverse complement strand
TAACCCCATGTCCGATTTCGAGTTCCAGCCGCTCCCTCCACCGGAGCCGAGACGCTCCGCCGCACGGGCTCGTCGCCGGTGAAGCCCCGGTGACCTTTTGGTCCCACGCATGCGTCCGTTGCACTCGTTACGTCCCGTAGAGTAAAACTAGCGCGACAACCGTCTCGTTTGCACACCGCAGCGCCGGTCCCGCGAACCCCCGAGCTCCGGCCGCCGCCGGGGTCGATGCCGCGCTCAACTCCGGCCACCCCACGCCCTCTCGTGGGTCCCCCTAGATGCGCGGGAGCACGGGCTCACTCTTGGTGCCCTCAGCGCGACCAGCCGCGGGCTGTAGCGCCGTCCCGAGCAACTCCGGCGAGGTCTCGCCGTCGCCGTGGTCGCCGGCGTCACTTGCTGACGTGGCTGGCTTAGTTAGCCACTAATCACCGCACCATGTCACTGGCACTGGACCCCACGCCTTAATTAATCTTAGTTTATTTTCTGTTTAGTTTAACTAACCACATGGGCCTCACCCGTCAGCTTTGACCACGCTGACATGGACGTTGACCGACCCCACACGTCAGTATTGACCTGCTGACGTGTCTGTTGACCCGGCCCCACCTGCCATTGACACTAACCAGCCTCAGTCACTGACCAGTGGACCCCACTGGTCAGGTTTGACCGCCAGTAGCGTCTGTTGACCTGCTGACGTCACAGTAACGCAGTGCTGACGCAGTAAATCCTTTTCTGGATTTATTTATTAATCAGAAATTCCAGAAAATTGTATAAACTTCTAAAAATCATAGAAATTCAACCGTAACTCCAAATTAAATAAATTATATATGAAAAATTATCAAAAAAATTCAAGGAATCCATCTGTACCATTTTCATGCATGTTGGAACAACTTATAGCTGCTGTTTAGCACAAATCAATTAAATGGCATTTGAATAATCACATATGGAGTTTGAATTTGAATCTTGTATTCAAACCAACTTCATTTAATCTGTTGCTAGTTGCATTAGCTCAAAACACATTCATATTGCCATGTCATAGCATGCATCATTTTGTGCATTGCATTGATTGTGTTCTTCTGTGTTGCCGGTATTTGTCCCCTCTCGATAGACGTGATACCGATGATGTGATCGTTGACACTGATGAAGACTCAATGCTATCTTCAGAAGTGCCAGGCAAGCAAAACCCCCTTGTTCATTCCGATACAATCCTACTCTCTCGCTCCTGCTCTCTTTTACTGCATTAGGACAACAACGATTCATCTGTTACTTGCTGCGGTAGCCGAACCCCTTTATCCTTTGCATGACCTGTCATTCCACAGTAAATAGATGAAACCCACTAGTATGAGTAGGAATTGTTTGAGCCCTGTTGTGCCTACTCATTCATGCTTGTTTGTCATGCCTGCTACTGCTTAGAGTTGAGTCAGGTCTGATTCATCGGGGATGAATCAGAGGCGTGTGAACATGTCCTACTGTGTGTGAGCTAAGTGTGTGAACACGATTTGGTAAAGGTAGCGGTGAGAG
>NW_021295669.1:0-982 GCF_002162155.2 Triticum dicoccoides | reverse complement strand
GTAAATATTCCAAATGTTCTTCCAAAGATCTGCTATAAATCAATATGTCATCAAAGTAAACTACCACAAATCGTCCAATGAAAGCACGTAAAACTTCGTTCATTAATCTCATGAAAGTACTAGGTGCATTAGTTAACCCAAAAGGCATGACTAACCACTCATATAATCCAAACTTAGTTTTAAATGTTGTTTTCCATTCATCTCCCAATTTCATACGAATTTGATGGTAGCCACTACGCAAATCAACTTTGGAGAATATTGTAGAGCCACTCAATTCATCAAGCATATCATCTAGCCTAGGAATAGGATGACGATAACGAATAGTAATATTATTAATGCCTCTACAATCAACACACATACGTGATGTACCATCCTTTTTCGGCACTAGAATAATAGGAACAACACAAGGACTAAGGGATTCGCGTATATAACCTTTGTCGAGAAGCTCTTGTTCTTGACGCATAATCTCCTTCGTCTCCTCTGGATTGGTACGGTATGGTGCACGGTTTGGCAGTGAAGCACCGGGAATTAAGTCAATCTGATGCTCAATCCCTCCAATAGGCGGTAATCCCGGTGGCACGTCTTGTGGAAAAACGTCAGCGAACTCCTGCAAAATGTTAGTGACAGCAGGAGGCAAAGAGGAAGGCACGTCCTCGAATGAAAATAATGCCTCTTTGCACACAAAAGCATAGCAAACAGATTTGCTGAAATCTAGCTCATCAATATCAGATTTGGTGGCAAATAAACATGCACTTTTCAATTTAATTTCAGAAGCAACACTAGATGGTTTATTATTAGGCTTCATTTGTTGCTCAAATTCTTTTGCCACAATCTGATTTTCACTCTTATTCTTCTCCTGTTGTGCTTTATTAGCTCTATTAATATCATCTTTCAAAATGGAATCAGGAGTCATAGGAAGCAAAGTAATATTTTTATCCTTATGAACAAGAGTATAGTGATTGTTTCTACCATGGTGTACAGA
>NW_021295668.1:0-1257 GCF_002162155.2 Triticum dicoccoides | reverse complement strand
ACTTTGAGGAATTTGATTGACTTGTTGCGAGTCTTGCGTTCAGTCTCTTGAAGAATAGCAACTGGGTGCTCACGATAAGAGAGATCTTCTTGGAGCTCAATGTCCTCGAAGTTGACGGTGCGGTCAGGAGTCTTGAAGCACTTTCGAAGCTGAGAGACATGGAACACATCATGAACATTTGCAAAGTTTGAAGGAAGCTCGAGTTGATAGGCGAGGTCGCCTCTCTTGCTGACAATCTTGAAAGGTCCCACGTATCTAGGGGCAAGCTTCCCTTTGATACCGAAGCGACGAGTACCTTTCATAGGAGAGACGCGGAGGTAAACGTGATCTCCGATCTCGAAAGCCAGATCACGGTGCTTACTATCATAGTAGCTCTTCTGGCGGGACTGGGCTGCTTTGAGGTTATCACGAATGACTTTGCACATTTCTTCTGCCTCTGAGATTAGGTCATTGCCCAGCAGCTAACGTTCACCGGTTTCAGACCAGTTGAGAGGGGTACGGCACTTCCTGCCATATAGAATTTCAAAAGGGGCTTTGCCCGAACTTGCTTGAAAGCTGTTGTTGTATGAGAATTCAGCATAAGGAAGACAGTCCTCCCACTTCATGCCGAAGGAGATCACACAAGCCCTGAGCATATCTTCAAGAATTTGGTTGACACGCTCGACTTGACCGCTCGTTTGAGGATGGAAAGCTGTGCTGAAGCGGATGTTGGTGCCCATGGCCTTCTGAAAAGAATCCCAAAACTTGGAGGTAAAGATGCTACCACGGTCTGAAGATATCACTTGAGGAATACCATGCAGAGAGACAATGCGAGAGGTATAGAGTTCCGCCAATTGAGCTGCAGTGATTGACTCTTTGATAGGCAGAAAGTGAGCCACTTTGGTGAGCTTGTCGATGACGACGAATATAGCATCATTGCCACGCTTGGACTTTGGAAACCCAGTCACGAAGTCCATTTCAATGTGGTCAAACTTCCATTCTGGAATGGCAAGAGGTTGGAGGAGACCAGCTGGCCTTTGGTGTTCTGCCTTCACTCTTCTGCAGACATCACACTCGTTCACGAATTGAGCGATCTCGCGCTTCATTCGAGTCCACCAATAAGCTTGCTTGAGGTCCTGATACATCTTCGTACTACCAGGGTGGATGGAGAGGAGAGAGTTGTGAGCCTCGTTCATGATCACCTTACGAAGTTCACCTTTGGGCACAACAATTCGATCCTCGAAGAAGAGAGTGTCCTTGTCATCAAGTCGGTAGCAC
>NW_021295667.1:0-1054 GCF_002162155.2 Triticum dicoccoides | reverse complement strand
GATACACAAACATTACCAAACAGTATGCAACAATATGATGCATGCATGAGACATGGCAAAATGAGTGTATTGGGCTAATGCAACTAAAACCAGAAGGGTTTGAACAAATTTGAATCAAGGATTCAAATTTCAAATTCAAATATGGCCTTTTAAAGTGCTTTTCCTTGTTCTGCTTAAAACATCAATTTAACTTGTTTGATCATGCATGAAAATAGTACAGATGGATAGATTGGATTTTTCTGATCATTTTTCATATATAATTTGTCCAATTTGGAGTTACAGAATAAAAGTTATGAATTTTTGAAGTTTAAATTATATTCTGGAATTTCCTGATTTAAATTAAATCCAGAAAATCAATTACTGCGTCAGCCTGACGTCAGTGTGACGTCAGCAGGTCAACGGAACAGGTCTGGGTCAAACCTGACAGTGGGTCCCGCATGTTAGGGTGATTATTTTAATTAAAACTTAATTAAAACTAATCCTGTTTAATTAACAGGGCTGGGCCCCACCTGTCATTGAGTCAGGGGAGTCAACCAGGGCCCACCCGTGGTCAAACCCGGGTCGGCTGCACCGGCGTTTAGCCGCCGGCGAGCCCGACGCGGCGGCGGGAGTGGTTTTGGCCATTTCGGCCACCAAATGGGCCGCGGAGACCACCGGAGGGGAGCTGAGGACAAACCGCAGCTCTTGGCGGAGTCCGTTGAGGTCGGGGTGGCCGGAGTTGGCGCCGGCGACGACTTTGGCGGCCACCAGGGCTCGGTCGGAGGTGAACTTGGCGCTAGAGGGGTCGGTGAGGCTCGTGGAGTAGCTAGCTAGGTGTTGCGGGACTTGGTGAGTAAGATGGACACCATCTTGTGGCCGGAGTGTGGCCGGAAGCACGTCGGCGACGAGGTCCGCGGCGGTGCGGGCGTGTGATCCTCGTGCGGTGGCTACACGGCTCAGGAATGAGAGAGAGAGGGTCGGAGGAGTAGCTAGGCTCACAGCGCTCCCGTAGAGGCCACCGGTGAGGTCGGGGACGAGCTGAGGCGGCGACGGCGTTGAAGGGGATCTCCGGCGA
>NW_021295666.1:0-669 GCF_002162155.2 Triticum dicoccoides | reverse complement strand
GAATCGCGTCAGAATTGGCCAAAACTGTGAGTGTTGGCGACAGAGACACAAACGCACCCCGGGGATTGTAAATCGTGGAAATCGCTCTGGGACGCCAAAACGGTGAGTAATAGTACACAAAACGGACCAGAAATTGGCCAAAATTGTGAGTGTCATTGACCGACACGTAAATGCACCACGGGGTTCGTAAATCGTGGAAATCACGCTTGGACCCAAGAACAGAGTAGTAGTCCAAGAAACGGGCCAGAACCGGCCAAAACTGTGAGTGTTGATGACCGACACGTAAATGCACCCTGCGGTTCGTTAACCGTGGAAATCACTCCGGGGCCCCAAAACAGTGAGTAATAGTCCATGAAACAGGCCAGAATCAGCCAAAACTGTGAGTGTTGATGACTAACACGTAAGTGCGCCTTGGGGATCAACCACTATGGAAATCACTTCAGGAATAGAAAACGGTGACTAAAAGTCCACAAAATGCGTTAGAATTGGCCAAAACTGTGAGTGTTCATAACCAAAACGTAAGCGCACCCAGGGGTTCGTTAATCGTGGAAATTATTTCGGGGCCCCAAAACAATGAGTAATTGTCCATGAAACGGGCCAGAAATACTACTAGTATTGATGACCGACATGTAAACGCACCCCGCGGTTCGTTAATCGTGGAAATCACAC
>NW_021295665.1:0-606 GCF_002162155.2 Triticum dicoccoides | reverse complement strand
ATATATATCGACCCCCCCTCATGCTGAAGTTATTGGGAGGGGGTATATCGACCCCCCCTCGTGTTGAAGTTATCGGGAGGGCGTATATCGACCCCCCTCGTGTTGAAGTTATCGGGAGGGGTATATCGACGACGACAGACCCGATAAAACATAAGAATACGAAGAAGAAATAAAAAGAAGAGAAGAAGAAAGGAATAGAGGAGAAGATCGAAGAAAAAAAAGAAGAAAAAAAAGAGGAGAAGAAGAAAGGAATAGAGGAGAAGAAGAAAAAATAGAATTTTTTTCTATTTTTTCTTCTTCTCCTCTATTCCTTTCTTCTTCTCCTCTTCCTTTTCTTCCTCTCCTCTTCTTCTCCTTTTTCCTCTTCTTATTTTCCTTTTTCCTCTCCAAAATATATAAAACTTTTCTAGAAATGAAACTAACCTAAAATGTACTAAATCAGAGAACATATATAGATAATCCTTTTCTAAATATTTAAATCTAACTTTTGCATATATGAACATATATACACAGAGAACATACAAACATATATACATTTTTATAAAAAAGCAAAATACAAAATACAAACATATATATGAAAAAAAATCTGAAAAGAAGCAATATACA
>NW_021295664.1:0-1773 GCF_002162155.2 Triticum dicoccoides | reverse complement strand
GACCACGGATGATGTAAACCTAGTATAAGGGAAGGGGGAATGGTGTGACATGTGTAGTAGCGAGATAGCACGGGTGCGGGTGGGGGGGGGCAGACTATTTGGAAGAGACATCGAGTGTGTGTGGGGGAGAGGGGTGTGAGAGCGAGAGAAAGAGAGAGCTAGCGCCGGAGAGAGAGAGAGAGAGATAAAGAGAGAGAGAGAGAGAGAGGAAGAGAGGGGGAGAGAGGGGTCGTTTGTGTCCATAAATGGCGTATAGATAGGGAGACAATGTTGATGTTGTCCGAAATTGGCCTATGAACGGAGACGCAAGGGAAGCGAGTCATCGTATGTGTGATAGGGACTTCATGAGAGAGCTAGAATAGATGGTGTAGAGAACAATGTGCAAAATCGAGAACGATTATACATTAGGGAGCTATGCAAAGAGTCACGACATATATGTATACAGGGAAGGAGCTGGGGTGGGTCCGCATGTGGGAGAGATAGAAAGAGGAGAGTGGTGCACAAGGAGACAAAGTGTGCTTGTTTGCAGTGGGGGTGGTGTGTGAGGTGAGTGCGCGAGAACCACATAACTAGGGAGATAGACGTTTGGGGGCGACGTTTTGTGTGTATGGGAAATATACACTCTACATAGTGTGTGTGCTTGGGTAAGAGAGATAGCGGAAGACCTAGAGAGTGAGGGAAGAGATGTGTCCATGCCCGAGAGACAAAGTGATAGAGACCTATGTTGGGGTCTAGCCTTTACAAGAGAGAGGGGTGTTAATGTGCTCGTGTGTTGGTGTTTGGGGGAGAGAACGACTTCTCTCTCTCTGTGTGTGTGTGTGTGGTGGGGGGGGGGGGTTGACTTCAGATAAAGAGTGAGGTGTCTATATTTGAGGGACTTTAGCGTAATTGAGATATTGTGCACTCATGGTTGATCAATTTGTTTCACAGTTTGTACTATGAGATAACGATACTTTTGAACAAGCGTGATATACCTTGATGTACCAGAATTACAAACCTAAGATTGGAATTTTGGAATTCGACTCCATCATTAGCTTTTGTAATTCATTTAAACGGAGGTACATTTTTTAAGCCAGGATTTCGTGATTTCAAATTCATATATCAAACCTAGAGATATACACATACGAGCATGTTCAAACTTTATAATCATCCACTTTATTCATACACATACACATTTTTGCTTTTGTCATCATATTTAGGATAAACACATTTGGAATTTCATTTGAATTGGACCGTATGATGGTATTTGCTTGTAGTAGCTCAATGATCCATATTTGAATTGAATGGACAATCTAAGTTTTGAGTTGGAGACATTGATTTTCAGAACTTGCACATTTTTTTGCGTGCAAAACAAACAAATTGTCGGCCATGATATCATAGTCAGCCGTACGAGAGCAGAATACTTATAATTTTAGGCGCCAAAAGCTTTCAAACTTCTCGCTCACATCGAAATATCACGCGCCCGAAAGTTTAGCCCTGCGATATTCCTGTTTTATCCCTGCCACATGAACGGAAAAGGGCTGCTTTGGTAACTCCATTGTTTTCCCCTCTTTGCCCCCAACATTCTTCCCCAGAGCCCCTCCCCTTCCCCTCCCCAACCCCCATCCCCCAACCACGGCAATCCATCGAATCTAGTCCTCCGCTGCAGCGGTGGACCTCACACCCCGCCGGATCTACCTTCCGCACCTTGGAACCCCCAACTGCCAACTCACCACTTCACCGGAGCCGCTTCAGCGACTGGCTTGTCCACCGCTCCAGATCTCCTTGACCGCC
>NW_021295663.1:0-1145 GCF_002162155.2 Triticum dicoccoides | reverse complement strand
AAAAAGGTTGTGTAGTAGACATCACCCGTGCAAGCGCCACACCAGGAGGATGCTTTTATCTAGTAGTCTACTTCGAGTCGTTCGGCATGTTGTTGTTGTAGCCCTTTGGCACCTATGTATCTAACCTTGGGTGTGTGTGAGTGTGGTGTGGGGTGTTGTTTTTGTATTGGTTTCGGATGTCGGTTGTTGCTTTTTATATAAAGCGGGGCGAAATCCTTTTTGATACATTAGCACGCTGAGTATTTTTTGTTGCAGGGTACGGGTATCTCCAAGGGAGACCCTCAAAATTCCGGTATATGTTCAATCGGACGTTTTTGTTCACTTTTGCAATCCAACGAGATCTTGCATCACTCTGTGAAGCGGTTTTTCCAGCAAAATGGAGACAAACATAAGAAGCTATATCAGAGTGCGGACATCCACTTACCAACCAAAGCCCCCGCGTGGTCCTTCTCTCTTCTCTCTCCGCACATGCATGGTCTCCTCTCCTCTCTCTTCCAACTAGACACCACATCATAATATCCCACTACATGCATGGTCCTCACCTGCTTTCTCTCCTCCCAACCGGATACTTTGTGAACAACAATGAATGACTCTCTCCTGCATCATGTCCACAAACCACGTCTGAACATAAAAACAAACATTTACCTAAGCTATTTGCGGATATGCATTGGAGATGCCCTAACGGTTGAGTGTAAGAGCAACTCCAACCAGTCGACCCAACGGACGACGATTTTGTCTGCGTTTTGTCCATTTGGTTCGGCTCGGCGGACACCCATGTCCGCTTTCGCGTTTGGGTCGGCGCTTGCGCCCAACGCTGGTCAGACCCATTTTTGAGGTCGCGTGAAAAAAATACCGCAAATATCTTGAAAATAAAAAAACGTTAAGTAAACATTAATGCCGGCCACAAAGGCCGACCGCGGCACCACCGGCACTGGGATCCTCTTCGAATCCAAGTGACAGTCATGTGGCAGCGTGACGTCGGGGGTAGGCGGATGTGGTGCTCCCAGTGCCACTTCGCCTGGTGCACTGGGACGCTAACCCGCTGCCGAGACAGGCGGGGCGGGGGTGCGTGCGCGAAGGGCCATCGGGGGCCTTGCCCTTGTTTTTGTCGGAGAGGAAACCTATGGTGGCTAGGGTTGTCGCTG
>NW_021295662.1:0-2395 GCF_002162155.2 Triticum dicoccoides | reverse complement strand
GCCACATCATCAATTTTCAACCCTTTCTGACTTCATTTGTTATTTTTCATACATTTACTGATTATTTTGAGCTATAAGACCATGAAATTGAAAAGCATTTGATATGAACTCTGAAAAGGTTAAAAGTTGGCATGGTATCATCATTTCACCCACATAGCATGTGCAAGAAAGTAGAGAGGGTTACGGAAAAAACTGGATGCACTTCGTGTACAAAACGGACAATCTCTTTCGAAGTATCAGGGTTTCATCACGAAACTCGTCTGTTACAAAGGGATGTCATTTTTTTGAACTTATTTGAACTCCATAATTTTTTTGTGTTCAAAATGCACCATTCAAAGCCGCATCATCAATTTTCAACCCTTTCTGACTTCATTTGTTATTTTTCATGCATTTACTGATTATTTTGAGCTATAAGACCATGAAATTGAAAAGCATTTGAAATGAACTCTGAAAAGGTTGAAAGTTGGCATGGTATCATCATTTAACCCACATAGCATGTGCAAGAAAGTAGAATGGGTTACGGCAAAAACTCGATGCACTTCGTGTACAAAACAGACAATCTCTTTCAAAGTATCAGGGTTTCATACTGAAACTCATCTGTTACAAAGGGATTTCATTTTTTTGAACTTATTTGAACTCCATAGTTTTTCTGTTTTCAAAATGCACCATTCAAAGCCACCTCATCAATTTTCAACCCTTTCTGACTTCATTTGTTATTTTTCATGCATTTACTGATTATTTTGAGCTATAAGACCATGAAATTGAAAAGCATTTGAAATGAACTCTGAAAAGGTTGAAAGTTGGAATGGTATCATCATTTCACCCACATAGCATGTGCAAGAAAGTAGAGAGGGTTACGGCAAATATTGGATGCCCTTCGTGTACAAACCGGACAATCTCTTTCCAAGTATGAGGCTTTCATCACGAAACTCGTCTGTTACAAAGGGATTTCATTTTTTTAAACTTACTTGAACTCTATAGTTTTTCTGTGTTCAAAATGCACCATTCAAAGCCACATCATCAATTTTCCACCCTTTCTGACTTCATTTGTTATTTTTCATGCATTTACTGATTATTTTGAGCTATAAGACCATGAAATTGAAAAGCATTTGAAATGAACTCTGAAAAGGTTGAAAGTTGGCATGGTATCATCATTTCACCCACATAGCATGTGCAAGAAAGTAGAGAGGGTTACGGCAAATACTGGATGCCCTTCGTGTACAAAACGGACAATCTCTTTCCAAGTATGAGGCTTTCATCACGAAACTCGTCTGTTACAAAGGGATTTCATTTTTTTTGAACTTATTTGAACTCTATAGTTTTTCTGTGTTCAAAATGCACCATTCAAAGCCACATCATCAATTTTCAACCCTTTCTGACTTCATTTGTTATTTTTCATGCATTTACTGATTATTTTCAGCTATAAGACCATGAAACTGAAAAGCATTTGAAATGAACTCTGAAAAGGTTGAAAGTTGGCATGGTATCATAATTTCACCCACATAGCATGTGCAAGAAAGTAGAGAGGGTTACGGCAAAAACTGGATGCCCTTCATGTACAAAACGGACAATCTCTTTCCAAGTATGAGGGTTTCATCACGAAACTCGTCTGTTACAAAGGAATTTCATTTTTTTTTTTGAACTTATTTGAACTCTATAGTTTTTCTGTGTTCAAAATGCACCATTCAAAGCCACAACATCAATTTTCAACCCTTTCTAACTTCATTTGTTATTTTTCAAGCATTTACTGATTATTCTGAGCTATAAGACCATGAAAATGAAAAGCATTTGAAATGAACTCCGAAAAGGTTCAAAGGTGGCATGGTATCATCATTTCACCCACATAGCATGTGCAAGAAAGTACACAGGGTTATGGCAAAAACTGGATGCACTTCGTGTACAAAAGTGACAAACTCTTTCGAAGTATCAGGGTTTCATCACGAAACTCGTCTATTACAAAGGGATTTCATTTTTTTGAACTTAATTGAACTCCATAGTTTTTCTGTGTTCAAAATGCACCATACAAAGCCACATCATCAATTTTCAACCCTTTCTGACTTCATTTGTTATTTTTCATACATTTACTGATTATTTTGAGCTATAAGACCATGAAATTGAAAAGCATTTGATATGAACTCTGAAAAGGTTAAAAGTTGGCATGGTATCATCATTTCACCCACATAGCATGTGCAAGAAAGTAGAGAGGGTTACGGAAAAAACTGGATGCACTTCGTGTACAAAACGGACAATCTCTTTCGAAGTATCAGGGTTTCATCACGAAACTCGTCTGTTACAAAGGGATGTCATTTTTTTGAACTTATTTGAACTCCATAATTTTTTTGTGTTCAAAATGCACCATTCAAAGCCGCATCATCAATTTTCAACCCTTTCTGAC
>NW_021295661.1:0-1827 GCF_002162155.2 Triticum dicoccoides | reverse complement strand
TTTCTTTTTCTCGATCTGGTAGACATGTCCTTCACATAGATAACCTGTGCCACATCATTCGCTAGGACGAATGGTTCGTCAGTGTACCCAAGATTTTTCAGATCCACTGTTGTCATTCCGTACTGTGGGTCTACCTATACCCTGCCTCCTGACAGATTGACCCATTTGCACTTAAACAAAGGGACCTTAAAATCATGTCCGTACTCAAGTTCCGATATGTCCACTATGTAACCATAATATGTGTCCTTTCCCCTCTCGGTTGTTGCATCAAAGCGGACACCGCTGTTTTGGTTGGTGCTCTTTTGATCTTGGTCAATCGTGTAAAATGTATTCCCATTTATATTGTATCCTTTCCAAATCGTAACAGTCAAAGGTGGTCCCCTGGACAACAAGTACAGCTCAGCACAAACAGTGTTGTCACCTCTAAGACGTGCTTCCAACCAACTGCTGAAAGTCCTGATGTGTTCACATGTCATCCAGCCGTCGCACTGCTCCGGGTGTTTGGAGCGGAGACTGTTCTTGTGTTCACCGACATACGGGGTCACCAAGGTAGAGTTCTGTAGAACTGTGTAGTGTGCTTGAGACCAAGAATATCCGTCCCTGCATATAATTGAGTCCCTTCCAAGCGTGCCTTTTCCAGTCAGTCTCCCCTCATACCGCGATTGAGGGAGACCTATCTTCTTAAGGCCAGGAATGAAGTCAACACAAAACCCGATGACATCCTCTGTTTGATGGCCCATGGAGATGCTTCCTTCTGGCCTAGCGCGATTACGAACATATTTCTTTAGGACTCCCATGAACCTCTCAAAGGGGTACATATTGTGTAGAAACACGGGGCCCAGAATGACAATCTCGTCAACTAGATGAACTAGGACGTGAGTCATGATATTAAAGAAGGATGGTGGGAACACCAGCTCAAAACTTACAAGACATTGCACCACAACACTCCTTAGCCTTGGTGTGATTTCTGGATCGATCACCTTTTGAGAGATTGCATTGAGGAATGCACATAGCTTCACAATGGCTAATCAGACGTTTTCCGGTAGAAGCCCCCTCAATGCAACCGGAAGCAGTTGCGTCATAATCACGTGGCAGTCATGAGACTTTAGGTTCTGAAACTTTTTCTCTGCCATATTTATTATTCCTTTTATATTCGACGGGAAGCCAGTCGGGACCTTCATACTAAGCAGGCATTCAAAGAAAATTTCCTTCTCTTCTTTGGTAAGAGCATAGCTGGCAGGACCTTCATACTGCTTTGGAGGCATGCCGTCTTTTTCGTGCAAATGTTGCAGGTCCACCCGTGCCTCAGCTGTATCTTTTGTCTTCCCATACACGCCCAAGAAGCCTAGCAGGTTCACGCAAAGGTTCTTCACATGCATCACGTCGATCGAAGCGCGGACCTCTAGGTCTTTCCAGTAGGGTAGGTCCCAAAATATACATTTCTTCTTCCACATGGGTGCGTGTCCCCCAGCGTCACTCGGAACAGCTAGTCCGCCGGGACCCTTTCCAAAGATTACGTGTAAATCATTGACCATAGCAAGTACGTGATCACCGGTACGCATGGCGGGCTTCTTCTGGTGATCTGCCTCGCCTTTGAAATGCTTGCCTTTCTTTCGACATTGATGGTTGGTCGGAAGAAATCGATGATGGCCCAGGTACACATTCTTCCTGCAGCTTGCCAGGTATATACTATCGGTGTCATGTAAACAGTGCGTGCATGCGTGGTATCCCTTGTTTGTCTGTCCTGAAAGGTTACTGAGAGCGGGCCAATCGTTGATGGTCACGAACAGCAACGCCTTTAGGTAAAATTCCTCCTGTTTGTGCTCA
>NW_021295660.1:0-965 GCF_002162155.2 Triticum dicoccoides | reverse complement strand
TACCTAATTGTTTAGAGAGCTAAATGACCGTGAAATTGAAAATCACTACAAAATGAACTCTGAAAATGTTGAAAGTTGGCATGGTATCATCATTTCACCACCATAGGATGTGCGAAAGAGTAGAGTGGGTCACGGCAAAAACTGGACGCACTTCGTGTACAAACTGGACAAACTCTTTCGGAGTATCAGGGTTTCGGACGAGAACTCATCTGTTACACGGGCACTTCAATGTTTTTTAAACTTATTTGAACTCCGGACTTCTTTCGTGTTCAGTATGCAGTATTCAAAGCGACGTCATCAATTTCCAACATGTTCTGACATCATTTGTTGTTTTTCGGTCATTTACCTAATTGTTTAGAGAGCTACATGACCGTGAAATTGAAAATCACTACAAAATGAACTCTGAAAATGTTGAAAGTTGGCATGGTATCATCATTTCACCAGCATAGCATGTGCGAAAGAGTAGAGAGGGTCACGGCAAAAACTGGACGCACTTCGTGTACAAACTGCACAAACTCTTCCGGAGTATCAGGGTTTCGGACGAGAATTCATCTGTTACACGGGCACTTCAATGTTTTTTAAACTTATTTGGACTCCAGACTTCTTTCGTGTTCAGTATGCAGTATTCAAAGCGACGTCATCAATTTCCAACATGTTCTGACATCATTTGTTCTTTTTCGGTCATTTACCTAATTGTTTAGAGAGCTAAATGACCGTGAAATTGAAAATCACTACAAAATGAACTCTGAAAATGTTGAAAGTTGGCATGGTATAATCATTTCACCAGCATAGCATGTGCGAAAGAGTAGAGTGGGTCACGGCAAAAACTGTACGCACTTCGTGTACAAACTGGACAAACTCTTTCGGAGTATCAGGGTTTCGGACGAGAACTCATCTGTTACACGGGCACTTCAATGTTTTTTAAACTTATTTGAACTCCGGACTTCTTTCGTGTTCAGTATGCT
>NW_021295659.1:0-1204 GCF_002162155.2 Triticum dicoccoides | reverse complement strand
GGAGAGGAGGGGAGAGCCGGGGGAGAGTGAGAGAGAGCAGGGGGGGATCGGGACGGCCTGCGGGAGTCGTCCACGCGGCCAGGAGCGCGTCGGCAAGCAGGAGGTGGCCGCGCGGCCGTGCGCGCGCGAGCACGCAGCAGCTTCGGGGCGAGGGGAGGAAGACGACGGAGAGCTGCAGTGGTGGGCTGGGCCGCTGCTGGCTGGGCCGGCCAGCTGGCTGGGCCGCACAGTGGAGGAGCCCAGGTAAGTTTCTCCCCCTTTTTATTTCTGTTTCTGTTTTATTTAATATATCTGCAACTTTGTTGAATTAAATAAAATACCTATGCAAGTTCAAAAATCACCAAACTATTCCTGGCCCATAGTTGGATTATTTCCAACATGAAACATTTTAGTTTGGAGATATTTGAGCATTTAAATATTTTATATTATTTTAAATGCCCAAATTCAAATATTTATGAATTAATTCAAAAACCCTAGGATGGCCTAGGAAAATGTGCACCATTTTTGGCAGAGGTTCTGAACCAAGACAAAAATGATGGGCATTTTAGAAGGGCATTTCAGGTTCATTGAAGAATTATTTTAGTAACCCTAGTTGGTTTCAGAGGGGACTGGGGGTTCTGTCATCCCCATTTCAAGTTTCTGATGAAAGAGTAAACATGATGCAACACTCTAATGCATGACTAGCTAGGTTGTGACAACTCACCCCCACTCAAAAGAATCTCTTCTCGAGATTTGGGTTCCTCCGGGAAGAAGGCGGGGTACTCGAGTCGAAGACGATCCTCCCTTTCCCAAGTTGCTTCATCCTCAGAATGGTGCGACCATTGAACCTTGAGAAACTTGATATTATGACGTCGGGTGGTACGTT
Source organism: Triticum dicoccoides (assembly GCF_002162155.2). Lineage (NCBI taxonomy): Eukaryota > Viridiplantae > Streptophyta > Magnoliopsida > Poales > Poaceae > Triticum > Triticum dicoccoides. Next base: position 339 of record NW_021295659.1, on the reverse strand, counting down.
CGGCCTGATCGAGGATACGAATGGGGTACTCTCGATATGTAAGATCATCTTGGAGATCAAGCGTTTCGTGGTCCACTTCACGGATAGGATCCGAGAAGCAACGCCTGAGTTGAGAAACGTGGAAGACATCGTGAACTCTGGAGAGGTGTGGAGGTAGTTCCAACTGGTAGGCAACTTCTCCTCGTTTGGCAAGAATGCGAAAAGGTCCAATGTAACGAGGAGCCAATTTGCCTTTGATACCGAAACGATGGGTTCCCTTCAGAGGGGTGACCCGAAGATAGGCCTTCTCGTCAACCTCGAAAGTCATAGCCTTATGTTTTCGGTCATATTGACTCTTTT
>NW_021295658.1:0-1399 GCF_002162155.2 Triticum dicoccoides | reverse complement strand
TGTCAACCAGATTCTTGAAGATATGCTCAGGGCTTGTGTGATCTCCTTCGGCATGAAGTGGGAGGATTGTCTTCCTTACGCTGAATTCTCCTACAACAACAGTTTCCAAGCAAGTTCGGGCAAGGCCCCTTTTGAAATTCTGTATGGCAAGAAGTGCCATACCCCTCTCAACTGGTCTGAAACCGGTGAACGTCAGCTTTTGGGTAATGACTTAATCACAGAAGCAGAAGAAATGTGCAAAGTCATTCGTGATAACCTCAAAGCAGCCCAATCCCGCCAGAAGAGCTACTATGATAGTAAGCACCGTGATTTGGCTTTCGAGATCGGAGATCATGTTTACCTCCGTGTCTCTCCTATGAAAGGTACTCGTCGCTTCGGTATCAAAGGGAAGCTTGCCCCTAGATACGTGGGACCTTTCAAGATTGTCAGCAAGAGAGGCGACCTCGCCTATCAACTCGAGCTTCCTTCAAACTTTGCAAATGTTCGTGACGTGTTCCATGTCTCTCAGCTTCGAAAGTGCTTCAAGACTCCTGACCGCACCGTCAACTTCGAGGACATTGAGCTCCAAGAAGATCTCTCTTATCGTGAGCACCTAGTTGCTATTCTTGAAGAGACGGAACGCAAGACTCGCAACAAGTCAATCAAATTTCTCAAAGTCCAGTGGTCACACCATTCCGACCGTGAAGCTACCTGGGAACGCGAGGATCACCTCCGTTCTGAGTACCCGGCGTTCTTTCAGTCCTAGATCTCGGGACGAGATCCTTTCGTAGTGGTGGAGTGTTGTAACACCCCGGATGTAACTTTCCCAATTTGTACTCCAACTCTTGCCGTTTCCGGCGTTAAGTTATATTTATTTCTCAGGTTCGGGTTTTGTTTCCGTGTGTTGTTGTCGTTGTCATGCATCTCATATCATGTCATCATGTGCATTGCATTTGCATACGTGTTCGTCTCATGCATTCGAGCATTTTTCCCGTTGTCCGTTTTGCATTCCGGCGCTTCGTTCTCCTCCGGTGGCCATTTCTAGCTTTCTTTCGTGTGTGGGGATTAAATGTTTCCGGATTGTACCGAGACTTGTCATGCGGCCTTGGTTTACTACCCGTAGACCGCCTGTCAAGTTTCGTGTCATTTGGACTTCGTTTGATACTCCAACGGTTAACCGAGGGACCGAAAAGGCCTCGTGTGTGTTGCAGCCCAACACCCCTCCAATTTGGCCCAAAACCCACCAACCTCTGCTCCATCATCTAGAGCGTACGATCACGATCGCGTGGCCGAAAACCGCACCTCATTTGGACTCTCCTAGCTCCTCCTATGCCTATATATAGCTCCTCCCCAAAAATTCCGGATCAAACCCTAGCCCCTCTCCTCCTCCGACCGCCGGACAAAATCCGGACGGCCGGAC
>NW_021295657.1:0-1338 GCF_002162155.2 Triticum dicoccoides | reverse complement strand
AAAGGGCTTTTAAAAGAAATGCCACGGTCGGACGTCTGAGCGACATCGCAGAAAGGGCTTTAAAAGAAATGCCACAGTCGGACGTCTGAGCGACATCGCAGAAAGGGCTTTAAAAGAAATGCCACAGTCGGACGTCTGAGCGACATCGCAGAAAGGGCTTTAAAAGAAATGCCACAGTCGGACGTCTGAGCGACATCGCAGAAAGGGCTTTAAAAGAAATGCCACAGTCGGACGTCTGAGCGACATCGCAGAAAGGGCTTTAAAAAGAAATGCCACAGTCGGACGTCTGAGCGACATCACATAAAAGGGCTTTTATTCACAAGTAAATAATACTCATAATAAACATTCAATTCATGAAAACAAACGGGTTAGTCCATCCACAGGAGTCATCATTTAACCGGACTTAGCACTCATGCGATTCACCGGAGTCTCTGTCATCAAAGCTGACAATTGATTAGGATAAGAAGGAACGAAACTTGACATGGAAGAGATGATTTGGAGGAATATATGACTCTGCAAAGTTTGTACAAAATTTTTCCCACAGTCAACGGATTTCCGTAGTCACGAAGGACTAGTTCCGTTTACGGTATTTCAGAAGAAAACACAGCTAACCGGTACACACCCATCCTACCTCTCGATGCTAGGAATCACCCTAGTCATCGTCCAAGAAAAACTTTTGAGACGGGGAGATCACAATCTCGAATAGCATGGGACCAAATTTATATACGCGCGCTCTAAGGGGTGCCCCCCTCTCGGTCCCAACCGGAAACACCCATGCCCCCTGACCGGATGACTGGCTTTAATCCAGGGCCATGGAACCATCATCACGGCCTCTCCTCTTTGGTGTGTACCATGAAAGCGGTTTGGAACTTACTAAACCATATTCCTTGCGGAAAACATGTGGTAGTACAAGGAAGGAAATGATAGGTACTGGACCGATATGGTTTGACACTGAAGTCACATAGTCTGGCATAAGACTGGCATGCTACAACACTGCCGTCGTACCCATCCTCATGCCAACACATGGCCATTCATATTCACATTCATCCACGTATGGATCATCGAACTCACTTACCTCATTATCACATAAAATAACGTTCATCGGTATACTCACCGGCATGCCATGAAACTAACTAAATGCAAAACATGCCAAGACACTCATCATATCAAAAGTTCAAACATGCTTGCCTGGTTCAGAGTAGTCGGAGCCTAGCTCGGTGAAGTTCGCGGCTCCGTCACCTCCTTCGGTATCTACGTTTAAAGAAGATATATGCGCTAACGTAAATACCAAGGAGAGCACAGAAGGTAAACCAAATATTTTTCAAATAAATCTGATAA
>NW_021295656.1:0-1036 GCF_002162155.2 Triticum dicoccoides | reverse complement strand
GGCCATGCACCGGAGACGCGTCCCGCCTCGTCGGACATGCCACCACACCACCCTGCATGTATGAGGGCTCGGTGCGATGCTCCGGTGGCATTACTACCCCCCAGTGCCCCCGTCCCGCCTAACCCTCTAGCGTTTGACCACGGGATCTAGCCCTTTGACTTTGCACGGACGGGCTTTGACCAGTGGACCTCCCCACCCGGTTGTGTCAAGTCAGCCCATAGGAACACTTTGGAGCAACATCCGGGCCAGACCCACAGCAAGATCCCCTCCGTGTAGACCCCACGCGTCCGTTTCCCCCCTCCAGGTGCCGGCGGCAGCGCCGTTCGTGAGGGGGGGCACACCCCGGACACGCGTGCCGGGCGTTTGCAACTGCCACAACACTTCCAGACTTGTGAGAGGCCGCCTACGCAAGATTTGGCGGTATGCTAGCCCCCGGAGGTCGCCGGCCACAGCTGTAGACGCGCGAAGGGCGATCCGCGTAGAGGGAATTTTTCGAATACTTCTCCATCACCAAAAATTATTAAAAAATACCGTCGTTCCTATAGCACTTGTGCCCACGTCGTGCAAAAAAACTCATGATTTTATCGCGCTCTGAGTATTTAGTAATATTGACGCCGCATCGTTACCGCAGAACGTCTACTACCGTGTCATCGCCGTCTGTGAGGGGGGGCCACGCACCGGAGACGCGTCCCGCCTCTTAGAACATGCCACCACACCATCCCGCATGTATGAGGGCCCGGTGCGACGCTCCGGTGGCATTGCTACCCCCAGTGCCCCCGTCCCGCCTAACCCTGTAGCGTTTAACCACGGGATCTAGCCCTTTGACTTTGCACGGACGGGCTTTGACCAATGGACCTCCCCACCCGGTTGTGTTAGCTCAGCCCATAGGAACACTTTGGAGCAACATCCGGGCCAGATGTTGCCGTGGGCCTATGGGCTGACCTTACACAACCGGGTGGATACATCTACTGCTCAAAGCCCGTCCGTGCAAAGTCAAAGGGGTAGATCCCGTGGTCAAATGCTACAGGGTTAGGCG
>NW_021295655.1:0-1421 GCF_002162155.2 Triticum dicoccoides | reverse complement strand
GCCGTGGACAGCGCTGACCGTAGGGGTGGGCTGTGATGCGGTAGGTACGTGGCCGGGTGTACCGAATACCCGTTAGGTATCTCGGGAACCCTGTTCACATCGTTCGGGGCCGTATGGGAAACCTCGGCCGGACTCCCTGCGGATGGAACCCGAATAGGCGATAAACCTGGACTAGAGGCTTAAGTGTTTAGGTAGGTCGTGGTCTACACCCACGTCGGCTTTCGCTTGAAGTCTGCCGAGCACATGTCGTGTGCAGACGCTAAGTGGTGGAAACATGTATGAAGAAGTACACCCCTGCAGGGTTATCATAATCTATTCGAATAGCCGCGTCCGCGGTAAAGGACTACTTGGTTGCCTATACAGTTCATAGACAAGTAAATGGAAACTACTAAAAGCCTCAAGATAAGTGTGAGTGCCGAGGATGGCTCTTCCGAAGGAAGACGGAAGTGGATCCTCGGTAGTGTATTGAATTGGTGAGTAGTGGACTCGTGTGCGCAAAACCATTTCGAGTTGGAGTCTCGTAGGTTAGCCTAGCCAAGAGTCAAAGATGGCTTGCTGCAACAACTCCACCAACCCTTCTTGATAATATGCATGTATGTAGGATCTGATGTAAGTCTTGCTGAGTACCTTTGTACTCATGTTGCTATAATTTACATTTTTACAGAAGACACTGCAACCCCTTCTGATGGGTTCTACATAGACGTTGACATCAATGAGTAGGCTAAGGCCCAGGTGGTGATCCTGAGCTTGTGAAGGACCTCGTAGTATAGCTAGGCTGTCCAAGCCTCTTTTATTTTACTAGTTGTCTGTACTCAGACAAGTTACTTCCGCTGCTGGTTTGTATGACTGTATGACTTGAATGCTGGGTCGTGTGACCCGTACCGTTGTGTATGTTATGTATGGCTCTCTGAGCCTTAAATAAAGTACTTGTGTCATAGAGTCATGTTGTGATGCCTTGTTTGTATTTGCACATATCGAGCATATTGTGTGTATGTTTGAAATGCTTGGTATGTGTGGGATCTGACTATCTAGTTGTTTGTCCTTAGTAGCCTCTCTTACCGGGAAATGTCTCCTAGTGTTACCTCTGAGCCATGGTAGCTTGCTACTGCTCGGGAACACTTAGGCTGGCCGGCATGTGTCCTTCTTCGTTCCTGTGTCTGTCCCTTCGGGGAAATGTCACGCATTGAGTACCGGAGTCCTGTTAGCCCGCTACAGCCCGGTTTACCGGAGTCCTGCTAGCCCAGTGCTACAGCCCGGACCCACTTGCTGATGACCGACACGTTCGTTGCTGGGTCATGGATGCCTGTCCCTGTAAGTCTGTGCCACTTTGGGTTTACGACTAGTCATGTCAGCCCGGGCTCTTTATCATATGGATGCTAGCGACACTATCATATACGTGAGCCAAAAGGCGCAAACGGTCC
>NW_021295654.1:0-1250 GCF_002162155.2 Triticum dicoccoides | reverse complement strand
TATTAATATCATCTTTCAAAATGGAATCAGGAGTCATAGGAAGCAAAGTAATATTTTTATCCTTATGAACAAGAGTATAGTGATTGTTTCTACCATGGTGTACAGAATTTTTATCAAATTGCCATGGTCTACCAAGTAATAAGGAACATGCTTGCATAGGTACCACATCACAATCAACATAATCAGCATATGTAGAGATACTAAAATGCACACGAACAGTACGTGTTGCCTTAACCTTGCCGCTGTTGTTGAACCATTGGATGTAGTAAGGATGTGGATGTGGTCTTGTGGTGAGAGAAAGCTTCTCCACCATCTCCATGCTAGCCAAGTTGTTGCAGCTCCCTCCGTCTATTATGACGCGCACAGAACGTTCCTTCACAACTCCCTTGGTATGGAACAAATTGTGCCTCTGATTTTGCTCAGCTTGTGTGACCTGCACACTCAAAACACGTTGAGCAACTAAACATTCATACCTGTCAGCGTCTTCAGGATCCATGTATTGCGTCTCATGATCAGAATCATCTCCACCATGTTCTTCACGTGTAATAAGAGCCAATGTCTCCTCATCATAGTCACTAGCGGACTCATATCCACCATCCGCGGTAGCAATCATCACACACGGAGATTTGCATTCCCTCGCATAATGACCTCCTCCCTTACAACGACGACAAATAATATCACTTGTGTGCCCTGTTGATGCCATGGAAGAAGAAGAACGCTGTGCAGGACCCGCAGGTGCGCTCTTGGAAGATAATGGTGGTTGTGCCTGTTTTCTTGTATCACGTCTAGAGGTGGCACCGGATGGAGGTGCTCGTGCAGTTGAAGTAGAAGATGCACGTGGTGTCCATGATGAAGGTCGGCCTGCAGAAAAGTTAGTTCGCCCCAATGCTTGTCGATCCTGCACTTCATGTTCAGCTTTACAAGCAAGATGGAATAAACGAGTGATATTAGTATACTCCTTATAGTCTAGAATGGTCTGAATCTCTCTATTTAATCCACCCAGAAAACGTGCAAGCATAGCTTCATTCTCCTCAACAATACCACATCTAATCATGCCAGTTTGTAATTCCTGATAATATTCTTCTACAGAATTTTTCCCTTGTCTTAAACGCTGCAATTTTTGAAGCAATTCACGTTGATAATATGGTGGAACCCAACGCGTACGCATAGCAGTTTTCAAAGCAGCCCAAGTAGTTGGAATAGGATATAATCTACAATGTTCAGACCACCATACACATGCAAAACTAGTG
>NW_021295653.1:0-1446 GCF_002162155.2 Triticum dicoccoides | reverse complement strand
TGTCACACCCTAGCTAGTTATGCATTAGAGTGTTGCATCATGTTTACTCATTCATCAGAAACTTGAAATGGGGATGACAGAACCCCCAGTCCCCTCTGAAACCAACTAGGGTTTACTAAAATAATTTTTCAATGAACCTGAAATGCCCTTCTAAAATGCCCATCATTTTTGCCTTGGTTCAGAACCTCTGCCAAAAGTGGTGCACATTTTCCTAGGCCATCCTAGGGTTTTGAATTAAATCATAACTATTTGAATTTGGGCATTTAAAATTATATAAAATATTTAAATGCTCAAATATCTCCAAACTAAAATGTTTCATGTTGGAAATAATCCAACTATGGACCAGGAGTAGTTTGGTGATTTTTGGAGTTGCCTAGGTATTTTATTTAATTCAACAAAGTTGCAGTTATATTAAATAAAAACAGAAAACATAAAGAAAGGGGAAGACTTACCTGTGCGGCCCAGCCCAGCCGGCCCAGCACTGTGCTGGCCCGTGCCAGCTAGCTGCTTCCCCTCGCCAGAGCAGGCAGGGAGGTGAGCATGGCGCGCCCGAGCTCGCCACGCACCACCCAGCCTCTCTGCATCGCCCTGGTCGCCGTTGCGCCGCGTGGATCGTCTTCTGGTCGTCGCCCCGACCTCGCCGACACCCCATTCACTCTCCCCCGGCTCTCCTTCACTCTCTCTCTCTCACGGACGAAGCTCACCGTCGCCGCCGTTCGCCTTAGCCACCGTCTCCGACCACCCCTCGCTTCCCCGACCAGCTCAGAAGCTCCGCCTCGACTCCTTCTTCCTCCCCACCGCTCCACGGGTCCCCGGAAGCCCTGCATCGCCGCCACATCGCCGTTCCCCTCTTCGGACTCCGACCACCGTCGCCGTCAAATTCGTCGTCTCCGACGCGTCCCCGAGCCCGCTTCGACGCCCACTGCAACCGCGGTGAGCTACGCCACCGTTTCCCCCTTCTCCCCTGCTCTCTCCCGACCCCTAGGCCCTAGCCCCGTCGCGGCCGAAAGCTTCACGCCGCCGGCGATGTCGCCGTCGTGGCCACGATCGCCGTAGCGCCCAACCGAGCACGCCATCGTGCTCCACATCTCACTAGGAGCACGTAGCACGCTCCAACACCCCCCTAACACCCTGCAACACCGTTCCCGTGCACGACCGAACCCCGGCCGCCGCAGCCGAGCTCGCCGCCGTCGACTCCGGCCACCCCGACCCCAACGGACTCCGCCAAGAGCCGCGGGTCGTCCTCAGCTTCACTCCGGTGGCCTCCGCGGTTCATTTGGTGGCCGAAACGACCAAAACCACTATCGCCGCCGCACTGATGGTCGCCGCCGGCCAGAACTCCGGCGAGCTGACATGGCCTAGTTAATTAGCCACTAAACCACCACCTACTGACGCTGACAAGTGGGCCCCAGGGCTTAGTCAAAGCTAACCAGCCCGGGTCAACAC
>NW_021295652.1:0-2277 GCF_002162155.2 Triticum dicoccoides | reverse complement strand
TTGTTGTTGTTGTTGTTGTTGTTGTTGTTGCTGCTGCTGCTGAGGTTGTCGTTGTTGTTGTTGTTGGTGTTGTTGTTGTTGTTGGTGGTGGTGTTGCTGTTGCTGTTGCTGTTGCTGTTGCTGTTTGTAGCGACCCGACCCGAATGGATCAAGTCTCTGTGCTTATGTGTCATCCCTGGATCAGTATGCTGACACACACAGTACTCGAAGGATTTATAACAGAGGTAAATCACATGTATAAAGTAACGTAAATACTATTACCTCAATCCAAAATATAGCGGAAGCAACAAGGTTGTGGATTCCCATCAACACCAACGGCAAAGTTGAGTATAGGAAATCGTAACCCTAACGTACCACTTACTCGTCGTCTGAAAAGTCTGCAACATGAAAAGTTGCAGCCCGAAAACGGGTCAGCACATGGAATATGCTGGCAATGTAACACATAGAGAGTAATGAAACAATAAACCTATACTACATGCATATTTGGCTGGTGGTAAGGCTCTATGGTTACAGTTTTGCGAAAAAGCCAATTTTTTCCTACATCAAAGGAATAATTTTGTTTAACTATCATGGTGGTTGTTAAACATTGAGAATGGTTGACAGCATCCTCAATCCCAATTTAAAAGTACTCATTAAAACCCAACAACATTAATTAGAAGTAACATGTTGAGATTCACAAAGATATTCAAGTACTAGATACTCAAGTTGTCCATAACCGGGGACACGGCTAATCATGATTAGTTTGTTACTCTGCAGAGGTTTGCGCACTTTTCCCCACATGACTCGATCGCCTCCGTTTGTTTTCTCGCACTACATGGTGTTTGAGAAACGGATGACCGAGACATAGTCTTTCAGAAGCACTAGCACCTTACATGTGGGATAGACCGGTACACCTACATCCCCTACATCTGCTAGTCCACCCCGTAAGAGTTCGCACAACTTAGTCAACTATGCTAGAGCCCATAGTAGCATGTGGCTGCACACGGAAGTTTCTAGCATGAAAGATCTTATGATCCCTTTGAGCCTGGGTGGCGGTCCAAAATAAAAACAGGCAAGTCCTGATAGACATCAGGTGCCTCAATCCACCCAGATGTGTGTTTAAGTTGCCACCTTAGATAAACCATTAAAATTATCAATCTCACATCTGTCATGGATATCACTCACCCAATCCACGTCTACTAGCATAGCATAGCATAATAAGCAAACATAGAAGTAACTCCCAAGGTTTCATAAGTAACAGGTAATAGGTGCTACCTCTTCTACTTCCCATCCCACAATTTAATTAGATCCTAGCAATGCAAGTGTTTGAGGGTTTGATCTAATGCAATAAAACTGGGTAGTAGGAAAGATATGATCAAGTGTTACTTGCCTGCAAAGTTGATGAAGATGGTTCGCACTCAAAACTCGTGATAGATCTAATCGTCACACTCCGGTCAATCTATCGTAAGCAAACAATAGTAACCACACAATAAGTACTCATCTAATGCACAGGGAAAAATCGAACAAGAGAACGAACCAGAAAGTTCAACTTAAGAACTCCGGTTGCAAAGAAAGAACGAGCCGAACAAATGACGAAAAACAAACGGCGGAAGAAAACAACTCGGTTCTAGCAAGTTGAATCTAGGTCAAAATTTTACTGTAGCAAAAGCTTGTTCAAGTTGATTAGACGAAACGGCGGTTTCGAGATGAAACTCCAGGCGCTTGAATCACCTGATTCCGATAAACGAGCGAGAAGATAAACTAGAACGAAGATCGGATCTGAGATCGCGATCGTGGAATAAATCCGACGAAAAGAAAAAGAAGAACGGTTATACGAACAGACGTCGTTAACCGGGAAATAATCGGTGATCACGTTCGTTGAGACGAACGGTCCGAAAGGAGAACGAAAACCAATCTAGGGTTTTCGAAAAAGAGATCGAACGAAAAACCGCTCTAGAACACCGGAACGGTTTAGCGAAAAAAATCGGAAAGAAAACGAATCGGTAGAGAAGAAAAGAATCGGAACGGTTTATAAGAAAAACCGAACCGAGGGAAAGAAGAGACGCGGCGCGGTACCTCCGGCGAACGGCGGCGACGGCGGCGTTGACGCAGGGCGGCGGCGGCGCGGTGACGCATGGCGGCGGTGGCGGCACTAGGGCGCGGGGTTGGACGGCGTTGGGCGCGGCGGCGATGCACAAGGGCGGCGGCGCGGGTGAGAGGCGCGGCTTGGGTGGTGCGGCGGCGCGGCGTGGGGTGTGGCGGCGCGGCGTGGGGTGGCGGAGAGGAGAGGAGAGGTGT
>NW_021295651.1:0-1273 GCF_002162155.2 Triticum dicoccoides | reverse complement strand
GAGTCTGCACGACAGTGTTCTTTCTTTGGAGAAGCGGCGTCTCAGAGAGAAGGATGTGGCATACCCGGTTTTCGTGGCCAAGGTGCCAGAGGGCAAGGGCTTTGTGGATGGCGACATCGGGGGTACGATCGTCCTGCGGTTTGATGACATCTTTGCTATGTTTAACCTTCATCCGCTGCACTACACCTTCGTTCGGCTATTTTCGCTGAGTATGGAGATGCGGATCATTCGCGACAAGACCCCGGACATCGTGATAGTCGACCCCTTCTACATGCGTGCCAAGATCTTGGGCAGCGCTGGGGACCGGCAAGTCGCGAGTTCTTACCTCGAAGGCGTCATTCTGGCAAACCAAGATAAGGATAACTTCCTCGTGCCTTACTTTCCCGAGTAAGTCCTCCCCTCAACCGGCCCGTAACATATGAATTCTTACTTTTCGATCGTTTTTTTTTAACATTCCGTGTTTTCTGCAGTGACACACGTTGCACGCTCATCCTCCTAAGCCCCAAATATTCCATGGCCACGTATTTCGACCCGGACCGTCAGTCGAACGTAGACTACACAAATGTCAAGAACGTAGACGCCCAATCTGGAGGCACCTTCACCAGGCCTATTCGTAAGTACGGCAAGCACGTGTTCTCCCACAATACGACGTTCTGCTGCGTCAAGCAGCCGCCTGGCGGTCAGAAGGGTGCCTACTACGCCATCCATCACATGCGGGCGATCGTACGGGACCATCATCAACTTCTGCTACCGAGTAAACTCCAAGATTGGGCCGCGAGCGTGTCGGCAATCCAGGACGCGGACCTCCGATAAGAATTCTTTCGCATCCAGTCGGAGTTTGCGGAAATCATCCATCAAGATGTCCTTCGTACCTCGGGGCAGTTCTACCTCAGAAATCAACCGTCCAACAGTGACATCGACACAATGCTACAAATGCAGGATGACAACGCCCGTTCTTTCATGACTCCCACGATAGACGGCGGCTTCATCCACGCTCCGGTCCCTTGAGTCGAGTTGTCTAGTTCTGAAACATCGATTGGCTCATGTTGTAATTAAACTTTAATGAACTTGTAGTATGTCTCTTTGGTTTTGAGAGTCGTTCAACTTAGATGTAATCGATGCTATTAATGTCTTGCTTTTCTCTTCCGATCGTTCTGTTGCATAATTATATATTGCTTATGTATTGTCTGTGAATTGGTACTAACGTTTCGTTTGGCTAGTGCATAGTGATGCCGACGTATGTCGTGTACAAGGGTAAGGTTCCCGGAGTCTA
>NW_021295650.1:0-1207 GCF_002162155.2 Triticum dicoccoides | reverse complement strand
ACAAGCTACTTGTCGAAGTCCATGAGAACACTAGTAAGACCGAAGTCTCTGCTGCAAAAACATAAATAAAGCAACATGAGTACAAAGGTACTCAGCAAGACTTACATCAGATCCTATCATACATGCATTTGTATCAAGAGGGTAATGTGGGGTTTAGTTGCAGCAAGCCAGCTTTGACTCTGTGGCTAGACTGTTCTACGACTACCAGAAACTCTGGAGGTGAGACAACGTACACGAGTCCACTAAGCACCACACAATACACTACTATGGACTCATCCCCGTCTCCCTACGAGAAGGCCATCCATAGCACTCACACTTGTCTTGAGCATTTTATAGTATCCACTTCAAGTTGTCTATGTACCATGTAAGCATCCAAGAAGTCCATAACCGCGGACCCGGCTATTCGAATAGATCATGTTAACCCTGCAGGGGTGTACTTCTTCACACACACGCTCTCGCCACTTACCGCCATGTACACGTCATGTATCTCGGCAACCTTCAAGCGGAAGCCTAGCGAGGGTGTCGGCCACGACCTGACTAACCACACAAGACTCTAGTCCAGGTTTATCGCCTATTCGGGTTCCATCCGCAAGGAGATCCGTCCGGGGTGTCGCTCACGGCCCCAAACGATGTGAGCAGGGTTCCCAAGCCCACCATCCGGGTGCCACTTGGTACACCGTGCCACCTGTGCCTAGTCTGTCCCAAGCCCACCCTGCCGGGTGCCACTCGGTAGAAAAATAGCACTACCTACAAACACCAGAAACTAGTTGCGACTCCTGGACAGAGACCAAGTTGGTTAATAAGTCGAGAGAGTCAATTAAGGATCCCAATGTGTGGTAGTATCGAGTCATTGGACAACATACATAGAACTCAGTGCTTAAGGACGGTTCCAATGAGACAACCCACCATGTACTCCTACATGGCCTCTCACCGCTACCTTTACCAAATCGTGTTCACACACTTCACTCTCAGCATCAGAACATATCGTAACACTCCAATTCATTCCCAATGAATCAGACCTGACACACTCTAAGCAATAGCAGGCATAGCATGGTAGGAACACAACATGGCTCAATCAACTCCTACACATGCTAGTGGGTTTCAACTATTTACTGTGGCAATGACAGGTCATGCAGAGGAATGGGTTCAACTACCGCAGCACAAAGTAGCAGATGAATCGTTGTTGTCCTAATGCAATAACTGAGAG
>NW_021295649.1:0-1857 GCF_002162155.2 Triticum dicoccoides | reverse complement strand
TTGAGGATGGTTGCAATAGAGGTTAATCATAAGTGGGATGTTTGTTCAAGTAAGAACAACACCCAAGCACCGGTCCACCCACATATCAAATTATCAAAGTACCGAACGCGGATCATATGAACGTGATGAAAACTAGCTTGACGATATTCCCATGTGTCCTCGGGAGCGTTTTTCCTTATATAAGAGTTTGTCCAGGCTTGTCCTTTACTACAAAAAGGATTGGGCCACCTTGCTACACTTTATTTACTTTTGTTACTTGTTGCTCGTTACAAATTATCTTATCATAAAACTATCTGTTACCACTTATTTCAGTACTTGCGGAGAATACCTTGCTGAAAACCGCTTATCATTTCCTTCTGCTCCTCGTTGGGTTCGACACTCTTACTTATCGAAAGGACTACGATAGATCCCCTATACTTGTGGGTCATCAGCATGAAACTTGACAGGCGGTCTACCGGTAGTAAACCAAGGCCGCTTGGCAAGTCTCGGTCCAATCCGAGAACGTTTAACACCCGCACACGAAAAGAGGCAAAAGGGGACACCAGAGGACGTAGGAGTGCCGTTATGCAAAACGGACAACGAGGAAAATGATCGGATGCATGAGACGAATACGTATGCAAATGCGATGCACATGATGACATGATATGAAATGCATGGCATGGACAAAAGGCAAAATGAAGACAGAACCCGAACATGAGGGAATATCATAACTTAGAGCCGGAAATGTCAAGAGTTGGAATACAAATATGGCAAGTTACATACGGGGCGTTACAGTTACCTATAATTTCAGTGCTTGTAGAGAATAACTTGCTGAAAACCGCTTATCATTTCCTTCTGCTCCTTGTTGGGTTCGACACTCTTACTTATTGAAAGGACTACGATAGATCCCCTATACTTGTGGGTCATCGCTTCTTTTAATTGCGGTTCGACTGACCCTGAATTGAAATCTAGGCGGGCTACTGACCTCTAGCAAAGGTGAAATATTAAAGGGAGGAAACGTTGTGTATTTAGTATCATGAAGAAGATCCAGTAAGAAGCACTCAACTAGTTTCTTTCGTGGGATGAATACGGTGTGAGAAGAGACATAAGGTTTGCATGAATAAGGGAAGAGGAGTACCTCTTTCTGCTGGTAGTGCTGTGTCCTCCTTCTGTTTTTCCAACGATCTTCTTGTGGTTCGCTGGAAATGAGAAGTTGTGGAGGATGGTGGAGCCTTGGACGAACCCGTGTCCAAGTTGTTGAGAGTGGTGAGGTGGTCGTCTGTCGGTGGCGGGGAACCAAATCCGAGGCAGCGAATGACGGTGTAGCGGGAACAGCTCCGGTGCGGTGGACGGTTGCGACAGTGGAGCGGCAGCAGTGAGGCACAAGATGGCGTGGTCGGAGTGGTTCTGGTACGGCGCACGTCAGTGCCGACGTCGTGGAGGCAGCTCTACCTCAGCTTCAGCTGCTAAGTCCTTGAGGGTGTTGCGGTTGCGGTTGCGTTGGACGACGACGTCGGGGTACCGACTTCGGCGTGATGGAGGAGGGTGGCGGTGGATTGGGCGCTATGGGGTGGAGGACGGAGGAGGCTGGGGTTTCATGGCTGGTGGAGAGGGCGTTTTGGCGCCCACTGAGTATGAATGGGGAAACAGAGGGAGGCGGGGAACTAAGGGGGAACAATGTTTCGGTTTGGGACGCGCTTGTTTGAAATTTGGGGAAAGTTACAAACTTTGCCCCCATCTAAAATTTCGGACATATTGCGGGTTGGGGGTAGGACAGTAATCTCAGGTGTCCCAAATGTGGGTGGGATAGATTTCGGCCGAGCGCATGGGTGTTTAGGCACCCATGGCGTATGAATGCTTCTGGATGCGGTTGAGACT
>NW_021295648.1:0-1278 GCF_002162155.2 Triticum dicoccoides | reverse complement strand
AGGGCAGGTTGAGACCACCTAGGAGACAGGTGGGCCTGGCCCTGTTCGGCGTTCGCGGATACTTAACACGCTTAACGAGATCTTGGTATTTGATCTGAGTCGGCTACGAGCCTATACGCACTAACCATCTACGTGGGAGTAGTTATGGGTATCCCGACGTCGTGGTATCAGCCGAAGCACTTCAGACGTCAGCGACGGAGCGGCGCGCGCCGGATTGGACTGGAACGCCTGCTAGGCTAGGTCTGCTTCCGGCCGCCCACGCAACGTGCAGGTGTGCTCAGGGCGATGGGCCCAGACCCCTGTGCGCTTAGGTTTAGACCGGCGTGCTGGCCTCTCTGTTGTGCCTAGGTGGGGCTGCGACGTGTTGATCTTCCGCGGCCGGGCATGACCCAGGAAAGTGTGTCCGGCCAAATGGGATCAAGCGTGTTGGGTTATGTGCTGCACCCCTGCAGGGAAGTTAATCTATTCGAATAGCCGTGATCTTCGGT
Source organism: Triticum dicoccoides (assembly GCF_002162155.2). Taxonomy (NCBI): domain Eukaryota; kingdom Viridiplantae; phylum Streptophyta; class Magnoliopsida; order Poales; family Poaceae; genus Triticum; species Triticum dicoccoides. Next base: position 790 of record NW_021295648.1, on the reverse strand, counting down.
AACAGGACGACTTGGAGTTGTACCTTGACCTTATGACAACTAGAACCGGATACTTAATAAAACACACCCTTCCAAGTGCCAGATACAACCGGTGGTCGCTCTACCTCAGGGATATGAGGAGGGGATTGCCGGGTAGGATTATGCTATGAGGTGCTATTTGGAGAGGTTACTTGGAGATGCTACTTGGAGGACTTCAATCTACTCTCTTCTACTTGATGCAAGACGGTGGTTGCGAGAAGTGTAGTCTTCGACAGGATTAGCTATCCCCCTCTTATTCTGGCATTCTGCAGTTCAGTCCACTGATATGGCCTCCTTACACATATACCCATGCATATGTAGTATAGTTCCTTGCTTGCGAGTACTTTGGATGAGTACTCACGGTTGCTTTCTCCCCCCTTTTTCCCCTTTCCTTTCTTTCTGGTTGTCGCAACCAGATGCTGGAGTCCAGGAGCCAGGAGCCAGCGTCGACGACGACTACTACATTGGAGGTGCCTACTACTACGTGCAGGCTGACGACGACGACCAGGAGTAGTTAGGAGGATCCCAGGCAGGAGGCCTGCGCCTCTTTCGATCTGTATCCCAGTTTGTGCTAGCCATCTTATGGCAACTTGTTTAACTTATGTCTGTACTCAGATATTGTTGCTTCCGCTGACTCGTCTATGATCGAGCACTTGTATTCGAGCCCTCGAGGCCCCTGGCTTGTATTATGATGCTTGTATGACTTATTTTATTTGTAGAGTTGTGTTGTGATATCTTCCCGTGAGTCCCTGATCTTGATCGTACACATTTG
>NW_021295647.1:0-2217 GCF_002162155.2 Triticum dicoccoides | reverse complement strand
GAGATTTTGTGGCAGGGAGGACAACATAATTGCCGGGTGCGTTTACTTCTTCTTACGGTGGTCCAGAGAACACGGCTCCTCGATGTCATCGCCGCTTGGCGTCTTCAGGTACAACCTCATCAACGACAAAACCAAGTTCATGGAATACCTACCGCACAAATGGAGCAGCCATAAAAACGACGCGGGTATGTGGCTCGTGCCCCGGCCTCGCATTGCTCCAGTTAAGGTATGTACAGCCAAGCTCACCATTTGTTCAACTTGAAGCCTCCACCATTATTGTACAATCTCATCACGTATATTGGGTGATCACTACTCACTTGCAAGTTAATCAACCCATCACCAGAAAATTAATCTTTCAGAACCGATGCTTACTACTACCTCTGTTGGAACTTCAATTTTAAAATCGAACTGGCAAAACATCTTATATTAAGATAGAAATAGAGGTTGTATTTCTCAGACATCCGGACAATTAGCGGTGCCAGAGAGATATCAGCAGAGGAAAAGACAAAGGAGACTTGGCCGGCCACGGCGCCTCCGTCGAGCCTGAGCCAGGAGCTCGCCGAAGGGGATGACATTGATAAGACCAGATAGTTCCTTTGATACCACATTGCACCATATTTTGGAGAGCACTAATTCTACGGTACACGGAGCTTAAGACTACATGAGAAGTGCTGACATGGCATGCATACTTAAGGTTGACGTGTGTTGCCATCATAAGGTAGTCATATATATTTGATGCAGCAGTGCGAGGGATTTTATCCCTTCTTGAAGGCATGGATGCCAAAGAACTTCGTTATTGGTGTTAATTTCACATCTTGTAATGCGGGTCTGTCGTAGTTGTTCATGTTTTGTGCTCTACTTGTTGTTGGACTTGGTCTTGCTGCCTTTAAACCAACTTTAATAAAGATTTTTCTGTGCATCACGCAGGGGGTTTTTAACCTCCCTTTCAAAAAATAAAGAAGCTAGTCCTATATATTTGTTCCCTTTTTGAAATATAAATTTACTATTTTCAACAACAACTAGAAGATCATATCATATACTTCATAAATGATGATTTGATGAACTTCGACTCACTTATGTAGGCATACTTGCGTGCATGTGTGTGTGTTTGGCATCATAGCCGTCATGGTCCATAACCAACCTTGCTTTTTTCCTAAGGTAATTAAAGAATGGCTGGAGGCTCCAAAGGCATATCATCCAACAATAGGAGGTAGATCTATCCGGAAGGAGAAACGACCAGAACATTCCAAGGAGTCCTTCAGCTTCGTGGTGCAAAACCATCCTCCGGGTGTGTCGGCATGGATAGCTCCTTGATGCGCCGCTTCTTCAGCAAGCATGGCAAAGTTTCGACCGCTAAGGTGACCTCTCCTGGGGCAGGATGTGTTACCACGGCAATGATGACAATGGAATGGGTTGGTATTGAATGGGTATACTCTCGTGGTGAGCGGTCATACGGCAAGGCGCGAGTCATCAGTGTCCAAGTTGCGGGTGTCACTATAAACTTTGGTGCTAGGTTGAGGTGTTCCAACCTTCATAGAGATCATGTGGTTGTTTATCAATAGGGATCACTAGACTCGGCTAGCTTGCAAAGTTTACGTTTCTTACAATCTTGATCAACAAGCCTTTGGTCTTATATAAGAATACAATTTTATTTCATCTCTAACCAGTAACCACCCGTGTACATCAAAGAAGTACAAAATTTTCTAGCATGTTATAATAACCTCTCTCGCTCACAACTTGGATAAGTTGAGATCACACCGGAACTATTTTTAGATTCTTATGATAAGGCTTTCGTGAAGCCATTTGCAACACGACCTTAGAAGGAATGAACCGACTGTGAAGAAGGTTCTTAGCAACCCTTTCTCTCACAAAGTCGTAGTCACTTAGACTATTCCCTTCCGCGGACATTCTTTTCTAGAAAGAAAGTAGCAAAGCCGAACGCAAATATACATGCAAATTGCCTCGACTACCTCTTCACTGTCCAAAATGGGGGATACCGCTATTCATACATGGATGGACGAGGGACTCCACTGACAACATCAATAGATGACTTTTCGGCCAACATACTTGGTGCGAGCATGAAACACAAGATTTTCTACCTGGTGCAAATGTTGCCACACCAAATTATGAGTCACCCACTACACCGTTAAGGGCCTCTTTGTTTCGAAGAATTTTCATAGGATTTTTGAAGGGTTTTAATTCTTGGGAGTTTTTTTT
>NW_021295646.1:0-1124 GCF_002162155.2 Triticum dicoccoides | reverse complement strand
AAGCATATCATCTAGCCTAGGAATAGGATGACGATAACGAATAGTAATATTATTAATGCCTCTACAATCAACACACATACGTGATGTACCATCCTTTTTCGGCACTAGAATAATAGGAACAGCACAAGGACTAAGGGATTCGCGTATATAACCTTTGTCGAGAAGCTCTTGTACTTGACGCATAATCTCCTTCGTCTCCTCTGGATTGGTACGGTATGGTGCACGATTTGGCAGTGAAGCACCGGGAATTAAGTCAATCTGATGCTCAATCCCTCGAATAGGCGGTAATCCCGGTGGCACGTCTTGTGGAAAAACGTCAGCGAACTCCTGCAAAATGTTAGTGACAGCAGGAGGCAAAGAGGAAGGCACGTCCTCGAATGAAAATAATGCCTCTTTGCACACAAAAGCATAGCACACAGATTTGCTGAAATCTAGCTCATCAATATCAGATTTGGTGGCAAATAAACATGCACTTTTCAATTTAATTTCAGAAGCAACACTAGATGGTTTATTATTAGGCTTCATTTGTTGCTCAAATTCTTTTGCCACAATCTGATTTTCACTCTTATTCTTCTCCTGTTGTGCTTTATTAGCTCGATTAATATCATCTTTCAAAATGGAATCAGGAGTCATAGGAAGCAAAGTAATATTTTTATCCTTATGAACAAGAGTATATTGATTGTTTCTACCATGGTGTACAGAATTTTTATCAAATTGCCATGGTCTACCAAGTAATAAGGAACATGCTTGCATAGGTACCACATCACAATCAACATAATCAGCATATGTAGAGATACTAAAATGCACACGAACAATACGTGTTACCTTAACCTTGCCGCTGTTGTTGAACCATTGGATGTAGTAAGGATGTGGATGTGGTCTTGTGGTGAGAGAAAGCTTCTCCACCATCTCCATGCTAGCCAAGTTGTTGCAGCTCCCTCCGTCTATTATGACGCGCACAGAACGTTCCTTCACAACTCCCTTGGTATGGAACAAATTGTGCCTCTGATTTTGCTCAGCTTGTGTGACCTGCACACTCAAAACACGTTGAGCAACTAAACATTCATACCTGTCAGCGTCTTCAGGAGCCATGTATTGCGTCTCATGATCAGAATCATCTCCAC
>NW_021295645.1:0-1507 GCF_002162155.2 Triticum dicoccoides | reverse complement strand
TAGTCCACGAAACGGGCCAGAATCGGCCAAACCTGCGAGTGTTGATGACCGATAGGTAAATGCACATCGAGGTTCATCGATCGTGGAAATCGCTCCAAGACCTCAAAACGGTGAGTAATAGTCCACGAAATGCGCCAAAATCGGCCAAAACTGCAAGTGTTGATGACCTACACGTAAACACACCTCGGGGATCATTAATCGTGGAAATCGCTCCAGGACCTCAAAAAGGTGAGCAATAGCCCATGAGACGGGACGAATCAGCCAAAACGGCGAGTGTCGATGACCTGCACGTAATAGGACCTTGTAGTTCAACAAGCAAGGAAATCGCACAGGGACCCCAAAATGGTGAGTAATAGCCCATGAAACGGGCCAGAATCGGGCAAAACGGAGAGTGTTGATGAATGACACGTAAGCGCATCTTGGGGTTCAGCAACCATTAAAATCGCTTCAGGACCCCAAAATGGTGATTAATAGTCCACGAAACGGGCCAGAATCAGCGAAAATTGTGAGTGTTAATGACCTACACGTAAGCGCACATTAGGGTTCAGTAACCATAAAATCGCTCCAAAACCCCAAATCAATGAGTAATATCCCATGAAACGGGCCAGAATCGGCCAAAATGGCGAGTGTTGATGAACGATACCTAATCACACCTTGGGCTTCGACAACCATAAAAAACGCTCTGGGACCCCAAATTGGTGAGTAGTAGTCCACGAAATGGGCCAGAATCGGCCAAAACAGCGAGTGTTAGTGACCTGCACGTAAGCACACCTCGGGGTTAAGTAACAATGGAAATTGCTCCTTACCCCAAAACGGTGAGTAATAGTCTATGAAACGGGTCAGAATCATCAAAGAGGTGAGTGCTGATGAACGATACATAAGCGCACCTTGGGGTTCAGCAACCATAAAAGTCGCTCTGGGATCCCAAAACGGTGAGTAATAGTCCACGAAATGGGCCAGAATCGGCCAAAATGGCGAGTGTTAATGTCATGCACGTAAGCGCACCTTGGGGTCCATAAACCAAGAAAATCACTTCGGGACCCCAAAACGGTCAGTAATAGTCCACGAAACGGGCCAGAATCGGCCAAACCTGCGAGTGTTGATGACCGATAGGTAAATGCACATCGAGGTTCATCGATCGTGGAAATCGCTCCAAGACCTCAAAACGGTGAGTAATAGTCCACGAAATGCGCCAAAATCGGCCAAAACTGCAAGTGTTGATGACCTACACGTAAACACACCTCGGGGATCATTAATCGTGGAAATCGCTCCAGGACCTCAAAAAGGTGAGCAATAGCCCATGAGACGGGACGAATCAGCCAAAACGGCGAGTGTCGATGACCTGCACGTAATAGGACCTTGTAGTTCAACAAGCAAGGAAATCGCACAGGGACCCCAAAATGGTGAGTAATAGCCCATGAAACGGGCCAGAATCGGGCAAAACGGAGAGTGTTGATGAATGACACGTAAGCGCATCTTGGGGTTCAGCAACCATTAAAATCGCTTC
>NW_021295644.1:0-1013 GCF_002162155.2 Triticum dicoccoides | reverse complement strand
GGCGGCGGCGCCGGCGTGCCGCTGGTGGCTGGGCGTGGTGGCGCGCCTCCACCCAGAGCGGACCATGCTGCAGGGCGTGCTACCGGCGACCAGCGTGCTGCGGTTGCCGTCGCCAAGCCTACGGGCCGCGGCGTCGCGGCGGTCCGGCCGACTGCGCCGGTGACGGCGGCGGGCCGTGGTGCTCCTAGGCCGCCGACGACTGGAGTTGCTGCGGGCCGCGGTGTTCTCGCTCGGCCGCCTCTGGGTGCCCATGCCCAGCCTCCTGTGGTGCAGGTGGGAGCTAGACCGCCGCTATTTGTGGCTAGGCAGGTCAGCGATGTGGCGACGCCAGTGTTGCAGCAGGCTAAGCCACCTCCGGTTCAGGCTAGGGCGGATGTTCGAGCGGCACCTCGAGGACAGTGGGGTGACGATGGTTACAATGCATTTGGTGAGGGACAGCACCGGGGATCCTCGTCTACGGGTGGCGGACGGGGATATGCCTGGCAGAGTGATGGTTCGGCTGAACGGCCTTTCTTGGGGCCGTCTGGTGGTTTTGTCGAAGGGGCGACTGGGCCAGCTAATCGTAACAGAGGCGGGTTTCGCGGCTATCGTGGACGAGGAGGCCGAGGGGGTCGGTACCGTCCAAGACAACATCAAACTACAGTTGAGACGGTCGTCGATGCCAGTGCTGAGGAGTCTGACTTGGGTTGCCAGGCGATGGAGGTTGTGACGGAACTGGCCGCTGTGGAGGTTCCGGTCGACGCCGAGACTCAGGCTATGTCGGCGGATGGCTCTGACAGATCCGAGGTTGACAGGGCTGCTAAGTTTGCTAAGAAAAAAGAGAGAATGCTCTGTTATAGATGTGGCGATAAGGGACATTTCATTGCTGAGTGTGTGGCGACTCTTTGTGATTCTTGTGGTAAGCCTGCACATGAATCTGGAGTGTGTCCGCTGGTGCGGGAGCAGAGACCGAGCCTCATGACTTATGGTGTTTTTTGTTCTGAACTCACTTTTTTTGAGTCACCGACTGAGAG
>NW_021295643.1:0-1931 GCF_002162155.2 Triticum dicoccoides | reverse complement strand
GTTAACTCTGTATTGTGCATGAATCTCCTATGTACCACACGCTTACGGATAAAGTCACATCACAGGAAGGTACCTCTTATTTTAGATTCGGCATCCAATCAACCTTATTCATTATCCTAATTTTAGGTTTTTGGTAATGACACAACGAATGCTTTCATGGAAGTTTTTTTTAATATCTATGACGTATTATATTTTAGATATGGTTCTTCGTTAGTATTTCCATCTAATATACATATTTTGAAAATTGTATGCGACATGCGTGCGTTAGTATAAAGTAGACTTCTTAAGCCATCACTAAAGCCACCAAGAGAAATGATAGTTGGAGTATCAACCAATACAATATATGCAAAACTAAAAATCACATACATGTAAATAAAGATTGTGCGTTTACCTCATTAGTTCGTCTATAAGAGTTTACCTCGTTAGAGCTAATGCTTCTAGAATTCACCAGCTCCTAACTATATTTCTCGCCAACAGCTAGACTTAAATTATAAGTATGGTGAATACAAATCACTCCAACTATGCCACGTGTTACAAAGCAATAGTTATGTTCAGCAATTCAATAGCAAACTGGACAAAAATAAAAATATCCACCTTTGGGAATTATGCTACCTATATATAGACAAGCATAATAAGCAAGCAAAAACATGGCTCGGTCAACAGTCTCTCGAGCAATCAATGCATAACAAAAAATGTTTAATTGCCCTCAGATTTTAGAGCTCAAGCATAAATTTGAGTTCTTTAATGGCGATCGAGCCAAGACTAATATTCAGGGGTATAAAAATCATAGTTGTAAATAGCGCATTACCTCCGCACTATAGTGTTTGGAGCCGCATCACACTAAGTCGTTTAGAGTCACTTAGCGTGCTATAGTTCCAATTTTGTGCGCTGACGCTTAATCCTCTATTTGACATATCCCGCCATTAATTGTTTGATTAATATTGTGTTGGTTACCCGGATTTTCCCTTTTATGAATTGCTAAAAAGGAGACCTCTTTATGTACTATTGGTATGTGTTTCCCTATACAGTGAGATGAGATCTAATTAGAAATGAAAATTTTAGTACACAGGGTATCATTGGAGTACTAACATACCCTCTATTTTTCTTACTCCCTCCGTCACGGTTTAGAAGGCGTACATGAGAAATCTCTGGGACCAAGGTGTTCCACGATTGGCTCTAGTTTTTTCTGCATGCGACTGAAAAATAGCAGGGTAGTTAATAGGACAGCGTCTAATTCCTTGAAAAATCAATGCGCAGTAAACCCCATGGCCTCTAAACGAGCAGCCCTCACGCATGCATTGGAGTACTACTCCCTCCGTCCGGGTTTATTGGGCCCTTAAGCCACACATGGTTGTACCTTTTTATTAGGCCCATACATTAATTACCTTACTTTATTACCTGAAATCTCTCCCGTGCATGCATCTTTGCATTGGAGCCCACGCTGGAACCTTGCCGATTGGGCATGGGTGCAGGCTGCATGCGCACACCGGCCGCTGCATGCGCTTCTTTAGTTAACAGGGCAATTTAATAGGGCAGTTAGGAAGCAGATTAAGCTGATTTATTGCCTAAACCTCTATATGCGTGTACATCCTTGGTCTTTGTGTTGTGGCTTAGGGGCCCAATAAACCCGGACGGAGGGAGTAGTACACACCATGCATGCATCAATTAGTACATCCCGACGTGAGCAGCAGGATTCACACACTCGCATGGAGTACTAGTACTAGGAGTAATTGCGTTGATGCCTTAAATCTTGTCTATTTTGAAAACGCACGTAAATCTAACTGTGTCTTCTAAACAGAGGGAGTACCTGGCTTGGGATGTTTCTCCTAAGGTTATCTGGTACCCACAACCATGAAATCACTGTCACGCTGCACTAATGTGAATCTTGAGCCATCGTAACCAACGCCGAGATCTCTTGTGCATAATAAATA
>NW_021295642.1:0-1695 GCF_002162155.2 Triticum dicoccoides | reverse complement strand
CCCCTCCTCTCTCCAGCTCCTCCCCCTCGCGCTCCCCCGCCATGACCGACGCCACCATCGCCGTGCCTTCGTCGTAGCCGTGCTTCCCGCCGCCCGTGCGTCCTCTCATCGTGTCCAGGAGCTCCGCCGCTGTCCACTCCATCGAGCAAGCCGAGCCCCGAGCGCTCGCAACGCCCGAGTCCACCGCAACGACCTCGCCCGAACCGCCATCGCCGGAGATCCCCTTCAACGCCGTCGTCGCTCCGGTCCATCTCCGGCCGCACCAAGGGCTTCGTCGCACTCACTGTGAGCTTAGCCATCTTCCCCCCTCCTTTTCTTGCTCCCGAGCCGTGTAGCGACCTCCCGGAGCTCAACCGCACCCACCGCCGTGGAGCTCGTCGCCGACGTGCTCCCGGTCACCCTCCGACCACTCCACGGTGTCCATCATACTCACCGTGTCACGTAGCACCTAGCTAGCTACTCCCCGCGCCTCACTGACCCCTCTAGCGTCAAGTTCGTCTTCGGCCGAACCCCGGTGGCTGCCAAAGTCGTCGCCGGCGCCAACTCCGGCCACCCCGACCCCAACGGACTCCACCAAGAGCTGCGGCTCGTCCTCAGCTCCACTCCGGTCGTCTCCGCGACCCATTTGGTGGCCGAAACAGCCAAAACCACTTCCACCGCCGCGTCGGGCCCGCCGGCGGCTAAAACGCCGGTGCAGCGGACCCGGGTTTGACCACGGGTGGGCCCTGGTTGACTCCCCTGAGTCAATGACAGGTGGGGCCCAGCCCTGTTAATTAAACAGGTTTAGTTTTATTTAAACTTTAATTAAATTAATCACCCTGACACGCGGGACCCACTGTCAGGTTTGACCTGGACATGTTCCGTTGACCTGCTGACGTCACACTGACGTCAGGCTGACGCAATAATTGATTTTCTGGAATTAATCTAATATAGGAAATTCCAGAATATAGTTTAAACTTTAAAAATTCATAACTTTTATTCTGTAACTCCAAATCAGACAAATTATATATGAAAAATGATCAAAAAAATCCAATCTATCCATCTGTACTATTTTTATGCATGATTAAACAAGTTAACCTGATGTTTAATACAGAACAAGGAAAAACACTTTAAAGGGCCATGTTTGAGTTTGAAATTTGAATCTTTGATTCAAATTGGTTCAAACCCTTCTGGTCTTAGTTGCATTAGCCCAACACACTCATATTGCTATGTTTCATGCATGCATCATATTGATGCACATTGTTTGGTGATGGTTGTGTATCGGTGTTCTTTGCGGCAGGTTCTGCCTCCGAGGAGTATCGTGATTACCCTAACGAAGAACCGTATCAGTGCATCGAACCATCAGGCAAGCAACCAACCATTTGATCATATCGATACAATCCCATGTTCTCGCTCCTGCTCTCTTTTACTGCATTAAGACAACGCATTTCAAACTGCTGTGTGCTACGGTAGTTGAACCCACTTCCTCTGCATGACCTGTCATTGCCACAGTAACTAGATGAAACCCACTAGCATGTGTAGGAGTTGATTGAGCCATATGTATGTGTTGTTCCTACCTTGCTATGCCTGCTATGCTTAGAGTCGTGTCAGGTCTGGTTCATCTGGGTGATGGGCTAGAGTGAAATGATTATGTCGGTAATGAGAGTGGTGTGGTGAACACGATTTGGTAAAGGTATCGATGAGAGGCCATGTAGG
>NW_021295641.1:0-940 GCF_002162155.2 Triticum dicoccoides | reverse complement strand
TGGTTCATCCGATGAGATCATCGTGGAACATGTGGGAGCCAACATGGGTATCCAGATCCCGCTGTTGGTTATTGACCGGAGAACATCTCGGTCATGTCTGCATGTCTCCCGAACCCGTAGGGTCTACACACTTAAGGTTCGATGACGCTAGGGTTATAAAGGAAGTTTGTATGTGGTTACCGAATGTTGTTCGGAGTCCCGGATGAGATCCTGGACGTCACGAGGAGTTCCGGAATGGTCCGGAGGTAAAGATTTATATATAGGAAGTCCTGTTTCGGCCATCGGGACAAGTTTCGGGGTCATCGGTATTGTACCGGGACCACCGGAAGGGTCCCGGGGGCCCACCGGGTGGGGCCACCTGCCCCGGGGGGCCACATGGGCTGTAGGGGGTGCGCCTTGGCCTACATGGGCCAAGGGCACCAGCCCCTAGAGGCCCATGCGCCAAGATATAGGAAAGAGGGGAGAGTCCTAAAGGGGGAAGGCACCTCCGAGGTGCCTTGGGGAGGATGGACTCCTCCCCCCTCTTGGCCGCACCCCTTTCTTGGAGGAAGGGGCAAGGCTGCGCCTCCCCCCTCTCCCCTGCCCCTATATATAGTGGAGGGGAGGGAGGGCATCCATACCTGAGCCCTTGGCGCCTCCCTCCCTCCCGTGACACCTCCTCCTCTCCCGTAGGTGCTTGGCGAAGCCCTGCAGGATTGCCACGCTCCTCCATCACCACCACGCCGTTGTGCTGCTGCTGGATGGAGTCTTCCTCAACCTCTCCCTCTCTCCTTGCTGGATCAAGGCGTGGGAGACATCGTCGAGCTGTACGTGTGTTGAACGCGGAGGTGCCGTCCGTTCGGCACTAGATCATCGGTGATCTGAATCACGACGAGTACGACTCCATCAACCCCGTTCACTTGAACGCTTCCGCTTAGCGATCTACAAGGGTATGTAGATG
>NW_021295640.1:0-455 GCF_002162155.2 Triticum dicoccoides | reverse complement strand
AAACCGAGGCGGCGCCGGAACACTGTAGCAACGGGGCGTCGCCGGAGCTCGTCGCGGCTCGCCGGAGGAAGAGGGACGGCGGCGTCGGGCGCCGGGGCGACGAGGGGCGGAGGCGGCGGCGGAGAGCGGGGGCGGCGGCGTAGGGGCTCCGGCCACCGGAGTCGCTGGACGGGGCGGCAGGGCGCTCCGGTGGGCGGGGCCGGCGGCGGCGAGCACCCACAGCGGCGGCGGCGCACGGCCGGGCTCGGGGAAGGAGGGCACCGACCCGGGCAAGGGGCGGCGGCGTCTCGCGGGCCGGGGAGGGCCCCGCGTGGGCCCGCGGGCTTCGGCGGCGCGGCGAAGTGGTCCGGCCACGTGGCGCGACCCGGCTGGCTGAGGCGGGCGGCGGCGGACGTTGTCCGGCCGGGGGCGGACACGTCCGTCGGCGCGGTGGAGGACGAGGATCTGTTTTTTTT
>NW_021295639.1:0-1684 GCF_002162155.2 Triticum dicoccoides | reverse complement strand
TTCCTCACCGTGGTCTGCGCCCTTCCGCGTGCACCGGCCCGTGCCGCCACCGCAGCCACTGCTCGCCGCCTGCCGCCGCGGCCGGCACCCGCCGGCGCGCCAGGCACCTGCCAGCGCGGTCGCGCCCTTCTGGGCGGGGCTCCCTGTCGCCCTGGCCGGTTGTCCGCTCCAGCGCCCGAACTCGCTAGGCCCCCCTGGGGCCAATGACAGGCAGGCCCCACCCCCTGGAACTTTAGAAAAAAAAGAATAAAAATAATAGTAAAAATAATAATTAATTAGTTAAGATAATTAATTAACTTAGTTAATCCTGTTAGTTAATCTAATTAACACTGTTAATTAGCCTTAATTATTTGATTAGGTAAACAGTGAATGACAGTTGGGCCCCACTGCCTTGTTTGACCGGTCAACGGTCAACGCTGACCGCTGACGTCATGATGACGCAATAAACGTTTTCGAATTAAATTAATTTCTGATAAATCTAAAAATGATTAAATCTTTTAAAATTAATATAAAATAAACCGTAGCTCAGATGGAAAAACTTTGTACATGAAAGTTGCTCAGAACAACAAGACGAATTCGGATACGCAGCCCGTTCGTCCGCCACATGTCCCTAGCATAGTGAACCTGCAACATTTCACCTCCGGTTCATCTGTCCGAAAATGCGAAACACCGGGGATACTTTCCCGGATGTTATCCCCTTGCACCGGTATCACCTAATACCGCGCTAGGGCACCCCTGGCACCGTTACTTGTCTTGTCATGTATCGTTATGCATCTGTTTGCATTATATTCATTGTTTCTTCTCCCCTCTTCTTCCGCTAGACACCGAGACCGACGCCGCTGCTACCCAGTACGACTACGGTGTTGACGACCCCTCTCTCTTGCCAGAGCAACCAGGCAAGCCCCCCCCCCCTTGATCACCAGATATCGCCTACTCTCCTCTATACTGCTTGCATTAGAGTAGTGTAGTATGTTACTGCTTCCTGTTATTCCTATCCTGATGCATAGCATGTCCTTGCTACTACTATTGTTACCATTACCTGCTATCCTACCGCTTAGTATAGGATGCTAGTGTTCCATCAGTGGCCCTACACTCTTGTCCGTCTGCCATGCTATACTACTGGGTCATGATCACTTCGGGAGGTGATCATGGGCATATACAATATACTTTACATAGTTACCTTACCTGTGATACTGTTCGGAGATGGGGGCTGAAGGGGCAGGTGGCTCCATCCAGGTAGTGGTGGGCCTGGGTTCCCGACGGCCCCCGACTGTTACTTTGAGGCGGAGCGACAGGGCAGGTTGAGACCACCTAGGAGAGAGGTGGGCCTGGCCCTGGTCGGTGTTCGCAGATACTTAACACGTTTAACGAGATCTTGGTATTTGATCTGAGTCTGGCTACTGGCCTATACGCACTAACCATCTACGCGGGGACAATTATGGGCACTCGATGTCGTGGTATCAGCCGAAGCCTTCGTGACGTCAGTGACTGAGTGGCGCGCGCCGGATTGGACCGTAAGCCTGCTCTTGTATTAAGGGGGCTAGTTCTGCTTCCGACCGCGTACGCAACGTGCAGGTGTGCAATGGGCGATGGGCCCAGACCCCTGTGCCATAGGATTTAGACCGGCGTGCTGACCTCTCTGTTGTGCCTAGGTAGGGCTGCGACGTGTTGATCTTACGAGGCC
>NW_021295638.1:0-667 GCF_002162155.2 Triticum dicoccoides | reverse complement strand
TGATGACCGACACGTAAGCGCACCTTAGGGCTCAACAACTATGCAAATCACTTTGGGGCCCTAAAACAGTGAGTAATAGTCCACGAAACGGGTCAGAATCTGCCAAAACCGTGAGTGTTGATGACCGAAACATAAATGCACCTCAAGGTTCGTTAATCGTGGAAATCACCCCGGGACCGCAAAACAGTGAGTAATAGTCCATGAAACGGGCCAGAATCGGCCAAAACTGTGAGTGTTGATGACCGATACGTAAGCGCATCTATGGGTTCAACAACTATGGAAATTGCTTTGGGGCCGAAAACCGGTGAGTAATAGTCCACGAAACAGGTCAGAATCGGCCAAAACCGCGAGTGTTGATGGCCGAAACATAAACGCACCCCAGGGTTCGTTAATCCTGGAAACCTCTTCGGGACCCCAAAACAGGGAGTAATAGTCCATGAAATGGTCCAGAATCGGCCAAATCTGTGAGTGTTGATGACCGACAGATAAGCGCGCCTTGGGGTTCAACAACTATGGAAATTCGTTTGGGGCCCAAAAACGGTGAGTAATAGTCCACGAAATGGGTCAGAATCGGCCAAAACCGCTAGTGTTGATGACTAAAACGTAAACGCACCCCAAGGTTCGTTAATCGTGGAAATCACTCCGGGACCCCAAAACAGTGAGTAAT
>NW_021295637.1:0-1144 GCF_002162155.2 Triticum dicoccoides | reverse complement strand
TGCTAAAGCTGTTGGCCGTGGCAAGCCGACAGGAAAAATATTCCACGCCAAGCCGGTCACCGCTTCACGTGGCCATGTCAACTGTATCTCTGCCGAAGAAGCTCAAGAGGATCCCAACGTCGTTCTCGGTACGCTTCTTGTTAATTGCCACCCGGCATCTGTTCTTTTCGATACAGGAGCCTCTCATTCTTTTATATCCGAAAGTTATGCTCGTTTGCATAACGTTGCATTCTGTGACATGCCATCCACTATGGAAATTTCTACCCCTGGTTCTAGATGGCAGACCTCTAGGGTAAGTTATGGAAATGAAATCCAAGTCGACAGACTTGTTTTCCTCGCGTCTTTGATAGCCCTTAAATCTTCAGATATTAATATCATTCTGGGTATGGACTGGATGTCGGCTCATCATGCCCAAATCGATTGCTTCTCTAGGACTGTTCAACTCACCCATCCTTTGGGAAAGATAGTCAATGTCTTGACCCGAATAGCCAAGCGACAGTTATATTCTCTTAACGCCAGCCCTTTGCCAGACCTTGAGGACGTTCCGGTAGTCCGTGACTTCCCGGATGTCTTTCCAGAGGAATTGCCAGGTGTTCCACCTGACAGGGATGTTGAGTTTGTAATAGACCTCATTCCAGGAACCGTTCCGATTGCTAGAAGACCTTATAAGATGGCACCCCTAGAACTAGCCGAGCTTAAGAAACAACTCGATGAGTCCTTGAAAAAGGGTTTCATCCGACCTAGCTCTTCTCCGTGGGCTTGCCCCGTCCTATTCATCAAGAAGAAGGATGGTACGGACCGGATGGTTGTAGATTACCGACCTGTCAATTTGGTCACAATCAAGAACAAATATCCGCTTCCCAGGATCAACGACCTGTACGATCAGCTCGCTGGATCCTCAGTCTTCTCCAAGATGGATTTGAGGTTGGGCTACCATCAAATCAAAATCAGAAACGGGGACATTCCTAAAACGGCCTTTGTTACTCGTTATGGCCAATACGAGTACACCGTCATGTCCTTCGGTTTAACCAACGCTCCAGCCACTTTCTCTCGGTTAATGAACTCAATCTTCATGGAGTATTTGGATAAATTCGTCGTGGTTTACCTCGATGATATACTCATCTACTCCAAGAACGAGGAAGAA
>NW_021295636.1:0-1308 GCF_002162155.2 Triticum dicoccoides | reverse complement strand
AAGCCGACCTTAAGCACTGAGATCTGTATGTGTGATTTAAGATACAGCTACTACCATGCATTGGGCCCTGAAATATGACCCCGCTCGACTTCTTATTCACCCTAGCTCTCTGTCCAGGAGTTGCAAGTAGTTTCTGGTGTTTGTAGTCTACTGGAGGCCGTGGACAGCGCTGACCGTAGGGGTGGGCTGTGATGCGGTAGGTACGTGGCACGGTGTACCGAATACCCGTTAGGTATCTCGGGAACCCTGTTCACATCGTTCGGGGCCGTATGGGAAACCTCGGCCGGACTCCCTGCGGATGGAACCTGAATAGGCGATAAACCTGGACTAGAGGCTTAAGTGTTTAGGTAGGTCGTGGTCTACACCCACGTCGGCTTTCGCTTGAAGTCTGCCGAGCACAGGTCGTGTGCAGACGCTAAGTGGTGGAAACATGTATGAAGAAGTACACCCCTGCAGGGTTAACATGATCTATTCGAATAGCTGCGTCCGCGGTAAAGGACTACTTGGTTGCCTATACAGTTCATAGACAAGTAAATGGAAACTACTAAAAGCCTCAAGATAAGAGTGAGTGCCGAGGATGGCTCTTCCGTAGGAAGACGGAGGCGGATCCTCGGTAGTGTATTGAATTGGTGAGTAGTGGACTCGTGTGCGCAAAACCATTTCAAGTGGGAGTATCGTAGGATAGCCTAGCCAAGAGTCAAAGCTGGCTTGCTGCAATAACTCCACCAACCCTTCTTGATACTAAGCATGTATGTAGGATCTGATGTAAGTCTTGCTGAGTACCTTTGTACTCATGTTGCTATAATCTACATTTTTACAGAAGACGCTGCAACGCCTTCTGATGGGTTCTATGTAGACGTTGACATCAACGAGTAGGCTAAAGACCCAGGTGGTGACCCTGAGCTTGTGAAGGACCTTGTAGTATAGCTAGGCTTCCCAAGCCTCTTTTATTTTACTAGTTGTCTGTACTCAGACAAGTTACTTCCGCTGCTGGTTTGTATGACTGTATGACTTGTACGTTGGGTCGTGAGACCCGTACCTTCGTGTATGTTATGTATGGCTCCCTGAGCCTTAAATAAAGTACTTGTGTCGTAGAGTCATGTTGTGATGCTTCGTTGTATTTGCACATATCGAGCATATTGTGTGTATGATTGAAATGCTTGGTATGTGTGGGATCTGACTATCTAGTTGTTTATCTTTAGTAGCCTCTCTTACCGGGAAATGTCTCCTAGTGTTACCGCTGAGCCATGGTAGCTTGCTACTGCTCTGGAACACTTAGGCTGGCCGGCATGTGTCCTTCTTCGTTCC
>NW_021295635.1:0-1634 GCF_002162155.2 Triticum dicoccoides | reverse complement strand
ACCATTTGCTTGTCAGCCTCCCAAATTGCCATGTCAAACCTCTAACCCACCATGTCCTAGCAAACCGTTGTTTGGCTATGTTACCGCTTTGCTCAGCCCCTCTTATAGCGTTGTTAGTTGCAGGTGAAGATTGAAGTTTGTTCCTTGTTGGAACATGGAGATGTTGTTCCTTGTTGGAATATTTATTTACTTGTTGGGATATCACAATATATCTTATTTAATTAATGCATCTATATACTGGTAAAGGGTGGAAGGCTCGGCCTTATGCCTGGTGTTTTGTTCCACTCTTGCCGCCCTAGTTTCCGTCATATCGGTGTTATGTTCCCGGATTTTGCGTCCCTTACGCGGTTGGGCTATAATGGGAACCCCTTGACAGTTCGCCTTAAGTAAAGCTCTTCCAGCAATGCCCAACATTGGTTTTACCATTCGCCACCTAGCCTCTTTTTCCCTTGGGTTTCGCAGACTCAAGGGTCATCATTATTTTAACCCCCCCGGGCCAGTGCTCCTCTGAGTGTTGGTCCAACTGTCAGCTACCGGTGACCACCAGGGGCAACTCTGGGTTGGCCTACCCGTACCTAAGACAATCTGAGTGTGCCCTGAGAAAGAGATATGTGCAGCTCCTATCGGGATTTGTCGGCACATTCGGGCGGTGTTGCTGGTTTAGTTTTACCCTGTCGAAATGTCTTGTTGTACCGGGATACCGAGTCTGATCGGAATGTCTCGGGAGGAGGTCTATTCCTTCGTTGACCGTGAGAGCTTGTGATGGGCTAAGTTGGGACACCCCTGCAGGGATTTGAACTTTCGAAAGCCGTGCCCGCAGTTATGGGCAGATGGGAATTTGTTAACGTCCGGTTGTAGAAAACCCGAAGTTGACCTTAATTAAAATACATCAACCGTGTGTGTAACCGTGATGGTCTCTTTCCGGCGGAGTCCGGGAAGTGAACACGGTGTTGGAGTTATGCTTGACGTAGGTAGTCCAGGATCACTTCTTGATCATACCTTTATCGACCGTGCTTTGCCTTCTCTTCTCACTCTCATTTGCGCATGTTAGCCACCATATATGCTAGTCGCTTGCTGCAGCTCCACCTTATTACCCCAGCCTTCCTATAAGCTTAAATAGTCTTGATCTCGCGGGTGCGAGATTGCTGAGTCCCTGTGGCTCACAGATACTTCCAAAACTAGTTTGCAGGTGTTGATGAGTTTGTGCAGTTGACGCAACCAAGCTCAGGAGGAGCTCGATGAAGATCTTGCCCTTTGTGTTGTTTCGTTCTAGTTGATCAGTAGTGGAGCCCAGTTGGGGTCGATCAGGGACCTTTGTCGCATTTGGGGTTCTTCTTTTATTTTGGTTCCGTAGTCGGACCTTGATTGTATCTGGATGATGTAATGCTTTATTCATGTAATTGTGTGAAGTGGCGATTGTAAGCCAACTATGTATCTCTTTCCCTTATGTATTACATGGGTTGTGTGAAGATTACCTCACTTGCGACATTGCTTTCAATGCGGTTATGCCTCTAAGTCGTGCTTCGACACGTGGGAGATATAGCCGCATCGAGGGCGTTACAAGTTGGTATCAGAGCCTTCCCCGACCTTAGGAGCCCCACTGCTTGATCGTTTTTAGCGGCCGAGTTGTGTCT
>NW_021295634.1:0-1048 GCF_002162155.2 Triticum dicoccoides | reverse complement strand
TGTTGATGATCGACACGTAAGCGCACCATGGGGTTCAACAACCATGGAAATCGCTTTGGGGCCCCAAAACGGTGAGTAATTGTCGACGAAACGGGCCAGAAGCGGCCCAAAATGCGAGTGTTGCTAACCGACACATAAACGCACCCCGGTGTTCGTCAATCATGGAAATCACACCGGGACGCCAAAACAGAGTAATAGTCCAAGAAACGGGCCAGAATTGGCAAAAACTATGAATGTTGATGACAGACACGTAAGTGCACCTTGGAGTTCAACAACCATGGAAATCGCTCTGGGACCCCAAAGCGGCGAGTAATAGTGCACGAAACGGACCAGAATCGGCCAAAATTGTGAGTGTTGATGAACGAAACGTAAACGCACCACAGGGTTCGTAAATTGTGGAAATCACTCCAGGACCCCCGAAACTAAGTAATAGTCCAAGAAATGGGCCAAAAATCGGCCCAAACTGCGATAGTTGATGACATACATGTAAGCGCACCTTGGGGTTCAACAACTATGGAAATCTCTTCGGGACCCCAAAACGGTGAGTAATAGTCCACGAAACGAGTCAGAATCGACAAAAACCATGAGTGTTGATGACCGATACGCAAACGCACCCCGGGGTTTGTTAATCAAGGAAAGCACTCCGGGACCCCAAACCTGTGAGTAATAGTCCATGAAACGGGCCAGAATCGGCCAAAACTGCGAGTGCCACAAAACGATCCCGAATCGGCCGAAACTGCGAGTGTTGATGATCGACACGTAAACGCACCACGGGGTTTGTTAATTGCGCAAGTCACACCGGGACCCCAAACAGTGAGTAATAGTCCACGAAACGGGCCAGAATCGGCCACAACTGTGAGTGTTCATGACCGGCACGTAAACGCATTTTGGGGTTCAACAACTATGGAAATTGCTTCGGGACCCCTAAATGTTGAGTAATAGTCCTCGAATCGCGTCAGAATTGGCCCAAACTGTGAGTGTTGAGGACAGACACGCAAACGCACCCCGGGAATTTTCAATCATGGAAATCGCTCTGGGACGCCAAAAT
>NW_021295633.1:0-770 GCF_002162155.2 Triticum dicoccoides | reverse complement strand
AATTCAACAAAGCAAAACCCTAAAAAGATTATGCAAAGGCTCAGATTGGTTCGGATATGATGAACTAACCCTAATTTTTTTGTGGCTTTTTCGTGGACTGTAGGTATGAAGAACAGACTCGATGGCAGGGGCGATGATGATGGTGCGGCGGCGGCGTGACAACTTATGACCAGAACTCGAAACTCTAAAAGACTAGACTCTAAGACCAGCAACTAGACACGACGATGCAACCGCAAATTCAACAAAGCAAAACCTACTCCGGCAACCTACTCCGGCAAGGAAACACGAATCGGAATCTAGATGGATCCCGAAAACAACCCTAATAAGCAAGGAACTCGGATTGGTGGTGGATATATGGTGGTGGTATATGGCAGCGGTGGTGGTAGCGGTGGTAGTATATGGATATGGATCGGTGGTGGTATATGGACACGGATTGGTGGTGGTATATGGATACGGATTCGGAGCGGTGGTGGTAGATGGCAGGGGCGATGATGATGGTGCGGCGGCGGCGTGACAACTTATGACCAGAACTCGAAACTCTAAAAGACTAGACTCTAAGACCAGCAACTAGACACGACGATGCAACCGCAAATTCAACAAAGCAAAACCCTAAAAAGATTATGCAAAGGCTCAGATTGGTTCGGATATGATGAACTAACCCTAATTTTTTTGTGGCTTTTTCGTGGACTGTAGGTATGAAGAACAGACTCGATCTAAACTACGAAAAACTGTAAAATCTCACCGAGCAACCTGGAAATCTGATACCACTT
>NW_021295632.1:0-2380 GCF_002162155.2 Triticum dicoccoides | reverse complement strand
ATTGCCACAGTAACTAGATGAAACCCACTAGCATGTGTAGGAGTTGATTGAGCCATATGTATGTGTTGTTCCTACCTTGCTATGCCTGCTATGCTTAGAGTCGTGTCAGGTCTGGTTCATCTGGGTGATGGGCTAGAGTGAAATGTTATATCGGTAATGAGAGTGGTGTGGTGAACACGATTTGGTAAAGGTATCGATGAGAGGCCATGTAGGAGTACATGGTGGGTTGTTTCATTGAAGCCGACCTTAAGCACTGAGATCTGTATGTGTGATTTAAGAATCAGCTACTACCATGCATTGGGCCCGAAACCAATGGACCCTCTCGGCTTCTTATTCACCCTAGTTCTCCGTCCAGGAGTTGCAAGTAGTTTCTGGTGTTTGTAGCCTACTAGAGGCCGTGGACAGCGCTGACCGTAGGGGTGGGCTGTGATGCGGTAGGTACGTGGCCGGGTGTACCGAATACCCGTGAGGTATCTCGGGAACCCTGTTCACATCGTTCGGAGCCGTATGGGAAACCTCGGCCGGACTCCCTGCGGATGGAACCTGAATAGGCGATAAACCTGGACTGGAGGCTTAGGTGATTAGGTAGGTCGTGGCCGACACCCACGTTGGGCTTCCGCTTGAAGGTTGCCGAGTACATGTCGTGTAAACGACGATAAGTGGTGAGAGCGTGTATGAAGGAGTACACCCCTGCAGGGTTAACATGATCTATTCGAATAGCCGCGTCCGCGGTAAAGGACTACTTGGTTGCCTATACAGTTCATAGACAAGTAAATGGAAACTACTAAAAGCCTCAAGATAAGAGTGAGTGCCGAGGATGGCTCTTCCGTAGGAAGACGGAGGTGGATCCTCGGTGGTGTATTGAAGTGGTGAGTAGTGGACTCGTGTGCGCAAAACCATTTCAAGTTGGAGTATCGTAGGATAGCCTAGCCAAGAGTCAAAGCTGGCTTGCTGCAATAACTCCACCAACCCTTCTTGATAACATGCATGTATGTAGGATCTGATGTAAGACTTGCTGAGTACCCTTGTACTCATGTTGCTATAATCTACATTTTTACAGAAGACGCTGCAACCCCTTCTGATGGGTTCTATGTAGACGTTGACATCAACGAGTAGGCTAAAGACCCAGGTGGTGACCCTGAGCTTGTGAAGGACCACGTAGTATAGCTAGGCTTCCCAAGCCTCTTTTATTTTACTAGTTGTCTGTACTCAGATAAGTTACTTCCGCTGCTGGTTTGTATGACTGTATGACTTGTATGCTGGGTCGTGAGACCCATACCTTTGTGTATGTTATGTATGGCTCCCTGAGCCTTAAATAAAGTAATTGTGTCGTAGAGTCATGTTGTGATGCTTCGTTGTATTTGCACATATCGAGCATATTGTGTGTATGATTGAAATGCTTGGTATGTGTGGGATCTGACTATCTAGTTGTTTATCTTTAGTAGCCTCTCTTACCGGGAAATGTCTCCTAGTGTTACCGCTGAGCCATGGTAGCTTGCTACTGCTCTGGAACACCTAGGCTGGCCGGCATGTGTCCTTCTTCGTTCCTGTGTCTGTCCCTTCGGGGAAATGTCACGCTTTGAGTACCGGAGTCCTGTTAGCCCGCTACAGCCCGGTTTACCGGAGTCCTGCTAGCCCATTGCTACAGCCCGGACCCACTTGCTGATGACCGACACGTTCGAAGCTGGGTCATGGATGCCTGTCCCTGTAAGTCTGTGCCACTTTGGGTTTACGACTAGTCATGTCAGCCCGGGCTCCTTATCATATGGATGCTAGCGACACTATCATATCGTGAGCCAAAAGGCGCAAACGGTCCCGGGCAAAGGTAAGGCGACACCCGTGGGGATACCGTGCGTGAGGCCGCAAAGTGATATGAGGTGTTACCGGCTAGATCGATGTGACATCGAGTCGGGGTCCTGGCAGCGTTGGCATCAGAGCCGGACTGCCTGTAGGTTCTTCAAGCCAAACTGGTCGATGTTGAGTCTAGAAATTCTTTAGTTATATGTAGGGGAATTGTTTGTGGGTTGGAACGTAAGGCTCTTTTTACTCCTTTATCTTATGACATTCTGATCTGAGTTAGTCCATTCTTCCACCGGGGGTTAAGGAATTAGGATCTATTCTCTCTATCAGGATCACGTGTTACCAATCAGTAGTACCTTATAAGTTTGATGGATACAAGCCTAGTTCAGTTCTACTACCACATTATGTTGTTAGAATGGATTCAGAACTTTGATATGATGATGTTGAGTGTGTACGAAATCCTTTGTCAAATGTCTCAAAATCCTTCTTGAGCATTTACAGCTGTTATGCTGCCGAAATTTTGCTAGAAATTCTAATGCCTTTGCATTATGATTGTGCTTTCAGATGGCCACTCGCGACC
>NW_021295631.1:42585-43377 GCF_002162155.2 Triticum dicoccoides | reverse complement strand
GTAATTTTGGAGGAAAAAATGCTAAGTATAGGTCATTTTAGAGCTATCCTAGGTTAAATAGGTCATTTTCGAGCTAATTAAGCTTATTATGTAATTTTTGAGCTAGCTAAGCATATTGAGTCATTTTGGAGCTAAAAAATGCTAAGTATAGGTCATTTTAGAGCTATCCTAGGTTAAATAGGTCATTTTGGAGCTAGGTAAGGTTATTATGTCATTTTGGAGCTAGCTAAGCATATGAAGTCATTTAGGAGCTAAAATATGTCATTTTTAAGCATATTATATCATTTTAGAGCTAGCTAAGCATATTAAGTCATTTTGGAAGAAAAGATGCTAAGTATAAGTCATTTTAGAGCTATCCTAGGTTAAATAGGTCATTTTAGAGCTAAGTAATGTTATTATGTCATGTTGGAGCTAGCTAAGCATGTGAAGTCATTTAGGAGCTAAACTGTGTCATTTCTTAAGCATATTATGTCATTTTAGAGCTAGTTAAGCATATTAAGTCATTTTGGAGGAAACAATGCTAAGTATAGGTCATTTTAGAGCTATCCTAGGTTAAATAGGTCATTTTGAAGCTAGCTAAGCATATTAAGTCATTTTGGAGGGAAAAAATGCTAAGTATAGGTCATTTTAGACCTATCCTAGGTTAAATAGGTCATTTTGGAGCTAATTAAGCTTATTATGTAATTTTTGAGCTAGCTAAGCATATTGAGTCATTTTGGAGGAAACAATGCTAAGTATAGGTCATTTTAGAGCTATCCTAGGTTAAATATGTCATTTTAGAGCTAAGTAAGG
>NW_021295631.1:28912-36989 GCF_002162155.2 Triticum dicoccoides | reverse complement strand
AAGTCATTTAGGAGCTAAACTATGTCATTTCTTAAGCATATTATGTCATTTTAGAGCTAGTTAAGCATATTAAGTAATTTTGGAGGAAAAGATGCTAAGTATAGGTCATTTTAGAGCTATCCTAGGTTAAATAGGTCATTTTGAAGCTAGCTAAGCATATTACGTAATTTTGGAGGAAAAAATGCTAAGTATAGGTCATTTTAGAGCTATCCTAGGTTAAATAGGTCATTTTCGAGCTAATTAAGCTTATTATGTAATTTTTGAGCTAGCTAAGCATATTGAGTCATTTTGGAGCTAAAAAATGCTAAGTATAGGTCATTTTAGAGCTATCCTAGGTTAAATAGGTCATTTTGGAGCTAGGTAAGGTTATTATGTCATTTTGGAGCTAGCTAAGCATATGAAGTCATTTAGGAGCTAAAATATGTCATTTTTTAAGCATATTATATCATTTTAGAGCTAGCTAAGCATATTAAGTCATTTTGGAGGAAAAGATGCTAAGTATAAGTCATTTTAGAGCTATCCTAGGTTAAATAGGTCATTTTAGAGCTAAGTAATGTTATTATGTCACGTTGGAGCTAGCTAAGCATGTGAAGTCATTTAGGAGCTAAACTGTGTCATTTCTTAAGCATATTATATCATTTTAGAGCTAGTTAAGCATATTAAGTCATTTTGGAGGAAAAGATGCTAAGTATAGGTCATTTTAGAGCTATCCTAGGTTAAATAGGTCATTTTGAAGCTAGCTAAGCATATTAAGTCATTTTGGAGGAAAAAATACTAAGTATAGGTCATTTTAGACCTATCCTAGGTTAAATAGGTCATTTTGGAGCTAATTAAGCTTATTATGTAATTTTTGAGCTAGCTAAGCATATTGAGTCATTTTGGAGGAAACAATGCTAAGTATAGGTCATTTTAGAGCTATCCTAGGTTAAGTAGGTCATTTTAGAGCTAAGTAAGGTTATTATGTCATTTTGGAGCTAGCTAAGCATGTGAAGTCATTTAGGAGCTAAATTATGTCATTTCTTAAGCATATTATGTCATTTTAGATCTAGTTAAGCATATTAAGTCATTTTGGAGGAAAAGATGCTAAGTATAGGTCATTTTAGAGCTATCCTAGGTTAAATAGGTCATTTTGAAGCTAGCTAAGCATATTAAGTCATTTCGGAGGAAAAAATGCTAAGTATAGGTCATTTTAGACCTATCCTAGGTTAAATAGGTCATTTTGGAGCTAATTAAGCTTATTATGTAATTTTTGAGCTAGCTAAGCATATTGAGTCATTTTGGAGGAAACAATGCTAAGTATAGGTCATTTTAGAGCTATCCTAGGTTAAATAGGTCATTTTAGAGCTAAGTAAGGTTATTATGTCATTTTGGAGCTAGCTAAGCATGTGAAGTCATTTAGGAGCTAAACTATGTCATTTCTTAAGCATATTATGTCATTTTAGAGCTAGTTAAGCAGATTAAGTAATTTTGGAGGAAAAGATGCTAAGTATAGGTCATTTAGAGCTATCCTAGGTTAAATGTGTCATTTTAGAGCTAAGTAAGGTTATTATGTCATTTTGGAGCTAGCTAAGCATGTGAAGTCATTTAGGAGCTAAACTATGTCATTTCTTAAGCATATTATGTCATTTTAGAGCTAGTTAAGCACATTAAGTAATTTTGGAGGAAAAGATGCTAAGTATAGGTCATTTTAGAGCTATCCTAGGTTAAATAGGTCATTTTGAAGCTAGCTAAGCATATTAAGTAATTTCGGAGGAAAAAATGCTAAGTATAGGTCATTTTAGAGCTATCCTAGGTTAAATAGGTCATTTTGGAGCTAATTAAGCTTATTATGTAATTTTTGAGCTAGCTAAGCATATTGAGTCATTTTGGAGCAAAAAAATGCTAAGTATAGGTCATTTTAGAGCTAGCCTAGGTTAAATAGGTCATTTTGAAGCTATCTAAGCACATGAAGTCATTTACGACCTAAAATATGTCATTTCTTAAGCATATTATATCATTTTAGAGCTAGCTAAGCATATTAAGTCATTTTGGAGGAAAAGATGCTAAGTATAAGTCATTTTAGAGCTATCCTAGGTTAAATATGTCATTTTAGAGCTAAGTAAGGTTATTATGTCATGTTGGAGCTAGCTACACATGTGAAGTCATTTAGGAGCTAAACTGTGTCATTTCTTATGCATATTATGTCATTTTAGAGCTAGTTAAGCATATTAAGTCATTTTGGAGGAAAAGATGCTAGGTATAGGTCATTTTAGAGCTATCCTAGGTTAAATAGGTCATTTTGAAGCTAGCTAAGCATATTAAGTCATTTTGGAGGAAAAAATGCTAAGTATAGGTCATTTTAGACCTATCCTAGGTTAAATAGGTCATTTTCGAGCTAATTAAGCTTATTATGTAATTTTTGAGCTAGCTAAGCATATTGAGTCATTTTGGAGCAAAAAAATGCTAAGTATAGGTCATTTTAGAGCTATCCTAGGTTAAGTAGGTCATTTTGGAGCTAATTAAGCTTATTATGTCATTTCGGAGCTAACTAAGCATATGAAGTCATTTAGGACCTAAAATATGTCATTTCTTAAGCATATTATATCATTTTAGAGCTAGCTAAGCATATTAAGTCATTTTGGAGGAAAAGCTGCTAAGTATAGGTCATTTTAGAGCTATCCTAGGTTAAATATGTCATTTTGAAGCTATCTAAGCACATGAAGTCATTTACGACCTAAAATATGTCATTTCTTAAGCATATTATATCATTTTAGAGCTAGCTAAGCATATTAAGTCATTTTGGAGGAAAAGATGCTAAGTATAAGTCATTTTAGAGCTATCCTAGGTTAAATATGTCATTTTAGAGCTAAGTAAGGTTATTATGTCATGTTGGAGCTAGCTAAGCATGTGAAGTCATTTAGGAGCTAAACTGTGTCATTTCTTAAGCATATTATGTCATTTTAGAGCTAGTTAAGCATATTAAGTCATTTTGGAGGAAAAGATGCTAGGTATAGGTCATTTTAGAGCTATCCTAGGTTAAATAGGTCATTTTGAAGCTAGCTAAGCATATTAAGTCATTTTGGAGGAAAAAATGCTAAGTATAGGTCATTTTAGACCTATCCTAGGTTAAATAGGTCATTTTGGAGCTAATTAAGCTTATTATGTAATTTTTGAGCTAGCTAAGCATATTGAGTCATTTTGGAGCAAAAAAATGCTAAGTATAGGTCATTTTAGAGCTATCCTAGGTTAAGTAGGTCATTTTGGAGCTAATTAAGCTTATTATGTCATTTCGGAGCTAACTAAGCATATGAAGTCATTTAGGACCTAAAATATGTCATTTCTTAAGCATATTATATCATTTTAGAGCTAGCTAAGCATATTAAGTCATTTTGGAGGAAAAGCTGCTAAGTATAGGTCATTTTAGAGCTATCCTAGGTTAAATATGTCATTTTAGAGCTAAGTAAGGTTATTATGTCATTTTGGAGCTAGCTAAGCATGTGAAGTCATTTAG
Organism: Triticum dicoccoides; assembly: GCF_002162155.2. Lineage (NCBI taxonomy): Eukaryota > Viridiplantae > Streptophyta > Magnoliopsida > Poales > Poaceae > Triticum > Triticum dicoccoides. The sequence goes on along the minus strand of NW_021295631.1, from coordinate 33,499 downwards.
GAGCTAAACTATGTCATTTCTTAAGCATATTATGTCATTTTAGAGCTAGTTAAGCATATTAAGTAATTTTGGAGGAAAAGATGCTAAGTATAGGTCATTTTAGAGCTATCCTAGGTTAAATAGGTCATTTTGAAGCTAGCTAAGCATATTACGTAATTTTGGCGGAAAAAATGCTAAGTATAGGTCATTTTAGAGCTATCCTAGGTTAAATAGGTCATTTTCGAGCTAATTAAGCTTATTATGTAATTTTTGAGCTAGCTAAGCATATTGAGTCATTTTGGAGCTAAAAAATGCTAAGTATAGGTCATTTTAGAGCTATCCTAGGTTAAATAGGTCATTTTGGAGCTAGGTAAGGTTATTATGTCATTTTGGAGCTAGCTAAGCATATGAAGTCATTTAGGAGCTAAAATATGTCATTTCTTAAGCATATTATGTCATTTTAGAGCTAGTTAAGCATATTAAGTCATTTTGGAGGAAAAGATGCTAAGTATAGGTCGTTTTAAAGCTATCATAGGTTAAATAGGTCATTTTGAAGCTAGCTAAACATATTAAGTCATTTTGGAGGAAAAAAATGCTAAGTATAGGTCATTTTAGAGCTATCCTAGGTTAAATAGGTCATTTTGGAGCTAATTAAGCTTATTATGTAATTTTTGAGCTAGCTAAGCATATTGAGTCATTTCAGAGCAAAAAAATGCTAAGTATAGGTCATTTTAGAGCTAGCCTAGGTTAAATAGGTCATTTTGAAGCTAGCTAAGCACATGAAGTCATTTACGACCTAAAATATGTCATTTCTTAAGCATATTATATCATTTTAGAGCTAGCTAAGCATATTAAGTCATTTTGGAGGAAAAGATGCTAAGTATAAGTCATTTTAGAGCTATCCTAGGTTAAATATGTCATTTTAGAGCTAAGTAAGGTTATTATGTCATGTTGGAGCTAGCTAAGCATGTGAAGTCATTTAGGAGCTAAACTGTGTCATTTCTTAAGCATATTATGTCATTTTAGAGCTAGTTAAGCATATTAAGTCATTTTGGAGGAAAAGATGCTAGGTATAGGTCATTTTAGAGCTATCCTAGGTTAAATAGGTCATTTTGAAGCTAGCTAAGCATATTAAGTCATTTTGGAGGAAAAAATGCTAAGTATAGGTCATTTTAGACCTATCCTAGGTTAAATAGGTCATTTTGGAGCTAATTAAGCTTATTATGTAATTTTTGAGCTAGCTAAGCATATTGAGTCATTTTGGAGGAAACAATGCTAAGTATAGGTCATTTTAGAGCTATCCTAGGTTAAGTAGGTCATTTTAGAGCTAAGTAAGGTTATTATGTCATTTTGGAGCTAGCTAAGCATGTGAAGTCATTTAGGAGCTAAATTATGTCAGTTCCTAAGCATATTATGTCATTTTAGATCTAGTTAAGCATATTAAGTCATTTTGGAGGAAAAGATGCTAAGTATAGGTCATTTTAGAGCTATCCTAGGTTAAATAGGTCATTTTGAAGCTAGCTAAGCATATTAAGTCATTTCGGAGGGAAAAATGCTAAGTATAGGTCATTTTAGACCTATCCTAGGTTAAATAGGTCATTTTGGAGCTAATTAAGCTTATTATGTAATTTTTGAGCTAGCTAAGCATATTGAGTCATTTTGGAGGAAACAATGCTAAGTATAGATCATTTTAGAGCTATCCTAGGTTAAATAGGTCATTTTAGAGCTAAGTAAGGTTATTATGTCATTTTGGAGCTAGCTAAGCATGTGAAGTCATTTAGGAGCTAAACTATGTCATTTCTTAAGCATATTATGTCATTTTAGAGCTAGTTAAGCAGATTAAGTAATTTTGGAGGAAAAGGTACTAAGTATAGGTCATTTTAGAGCTATCCTAGGTTAAATGTGTCATTTTAGAGCTAAGTAAGGTTATTATGTCATTTTGGAGCTAGCTAAGCATGTGAAGTCATTTAGGAGCTAAACTATGTCATTTCTTAAGCATATTATGTCATTTTAGAGCTAGTTAAGCACATTAAGTAATTTTGGAGGAAAAGATGCTAAGTATAGGTCATTTTAGAGCTATCCTAGGTTAAATAGGTCATTTTGGAGCTAGCTAAGCATATTAAGTAATTTCGGAGGAAAAAATGCTAAGTATAGGTCATTTTAGAGCTATCCTAGGTTAAATAGGTCATTTTGGAGCTAATTAAGCTTATTATGTAATTTTTGAGCTAGCTAAGCATATTGAGTCATTTCGGAGCAAAAAAATGCTAAGTATAGGTCATTTTAGAGCTAGCCTAGGTTAAATAGGTCATTTTGAAGCTAGCTAAGCACATGAAGTCATTTACGACCTAAAATATGTCATTTCTTAAGCATATTATATCATTTTAGAGCTAGCTAAGCATATTAAGTCATTTTGGAGGAAAAGATGCTAAGTATAAGTCATTTTAGAGCTATCCTAGGTTAAATATGTCATTTTAGAGCTAAGTAAGGTTATTATGTCATGTTGGAGCTAGCTAAGCATGTGAAGTCATTTAGGAGCTAAACTGTGTCATTTCTTAAGCATATTATGTCATTTTAGAGCTAGTTAAGCATATTAAGTCATTTTGGAGGAAAAGATGCTAGGTATAGGTCATTTTAGAGCTATCCTAGGTTAAATAGGTCATTTTGAAGCTAGCTAAGCATATTAAGTCATTTTGGAGGAAAAAATGCTAAGTATAGGTCATTTTAGACCTATCCTAGGTTAAATAGGTCATTTTGGAGCTAATTAAGCTTATTATGTAATTTTTGAGCTAGCTAAGCATATTGAGTCATTTTGGAGCAAAAAAATGCTAAGTATAGGTCATTTTAGAGCTATCCTAGGTTAAGTAGGTCATTTTGGAGCTAATTAAGCTTATTATGTCATTTCGGAGCTAACTAAGCATATGAAGTCATTTAGGACCTAAAATATGTCATTTCTTAAGCATATTATATCATTTTAGAGCTAGCTAAGCATATTAAGTCATTTTGGAGGAAAAGCTGCTAAGTATAGGTCATTTTAGAGCTATCCTAGGTTAAATATGTCATTTTAGAGCTAAGTAAGGTTATTATGTCATTTTGGAGCTAGCTAAGCATGTGAAGTCATTTAGGAGCTAAACTATGTCATTTCTTAAGCATATTATGTCATTTTAGAGCTAGTTAAGCATATTAAGTAATTTTGGAGGAAAAGATGCTAAGTATAGGTCATTTTAGAGCTATCCTAGGTTAAATAGGTCATTTTGAAGCTAGCTAAGCATATTACGTAATTTTGGCGGAAAAAATGCTAAGTATAGGTCATTTTAGAGCTATCCTAGGTTAAATAGGTCATTTTCGAGCTAATTAAGCTTATTATGTAATTTTTGAGCTAGCTAAGCATATTGAGTCATTTTGGAGCTAAAAAATGCTAAGTATAGGTCATTTTAGAGCTATCCTAGGTTAAATAGGTCATTTTGGAGCTAGGTAAGGTTATTATGTCATTTTGGAGCTAGCTAAGCATATGAAGTCATTTAGGAGCTAAAATATGTCATTTCTTAAGCATATTATGTCATTTTAGAGCTAGTTAAGCATATTAAGTCATTTTGGAGGAAAAGATGCTAAGTATAGGTCGTTTTAAAGCTATCATAGGTTAAATAGGTCATTTTGAAGCTAGCTAAACATATTAAGTCATTTTGGAGGAAAAAAATGCTAAGTATAGGTCATTTTAGAGCTATCCTAGGTTAAATAGGTCATTTTGGAGCTAATTAAGCTTATTATGTAATTTTTGAGCTAGCTAAGCATATTGAGTCATTTTGGAGGAAAAAAATGCTAAGTATAGGTCATTTTAGAGCTAGCCTAGGTTAAATAGGTCATTTTGAAGCTAGCTAAGCATATGAAGTCATTTAGGACATAAAATATGTCATTTTTTAAGCATATTATATCATTTTAGAGCTAGCTAAGCATATTAAGTCATTTTGGAGGAAAAGATGCTAAGTATAAGTCATTTTAGAGCTATCCTAGGTTAAATATGTCATTTTAGAGCTAAGTAATGTTATTATGTCATGTTGGAGCTAGCTAAGCATGTGAAGTCATTTAGGAGCTAAACTGTGTCATTTCTTAAGCATATTAAGTCATTTTGGAGGAAAAGATGCTAAGTATAGGTCATTTTAGAGCTATCCTAGGTTAAATAGGTCATTTTGAAGCTAGCTAAGCATATTAAGTCATTTTGGAGGAAAAAATGCTAAGTATAGGTCATTTTAGACCTATCCTTGGTTAAATAGGTCATTTTGGAGCTAATTAAGCTTATTATGTAATTTTTGAGCTAGCTAAGCATATTGAGTCATTTTGGAGGAAACAATGCTAAGTATAGGTCATTTTAGAGCTATCCTAGGTTAAGTAGGTCATTTTAGAGCTAAGTAAGGTTATTATGTCATTTTGGAGCTAGCTAAGCATGTGAAGTCATTTAGGAGCTAAATTATGTCAGTTCTTAAGCATATTATGTCATTTTAGATCTAGTTAAGCATATTAAGTCATTTTGGAGGGAAAGATGCTAAGTATAGGTCATTTTAGAGCTATCCTAGGTTAAATAGGTCATTTTGAAGCTAGCTAAGCATATTAAGT
>NW_021295631.1:0-28452 GCF_002162155.2 Triticum dicoccoides | reverse complement strand
CTAAGCATATGAAGTCATTTAGGACCTAAAATATGTCATTTCTTAAGCATATTATATCATTTTAGAGCTAGCTAAGCATATTAAGTCATTTTGGAGGAAAAGATGCTAAGTATAAGTCATTTTAGAGCTATCCTAGGTTAAATATGTCATTTTAGAGCTAAGTAAGGTTATTATGTCATGTTGGAGCTAGCTAAGCATGTGAAGTCATTTAGGAGCTAAATTATGTCAGTTGTTAAGCATATTATGTCATTTTAGATCTAGTTAAGCATATTAAGTCATTTTGGAGGGAAAGATGCTAAGTATAGGTCATTTTAGAGCTATCCTAGGTTAAATAGGTCATTTTGAAGCTAGCTAAGCATATTAAGTCATTTCGGAGGAAAAAATGCTAAGTATAGGTCATTTTAGACCTATCCTAGGTTAAATAGGTCATTTTGGAGCTAATTAAGCTTATTATGTAATTTTTGAGCTAGCTAAGCATATTGAGTCATTTTGGAGGAAACAATGCTAAGTATAGGTCATTTTAGAGCTATCCTAGGTTAAATAGGTCATTTTAGAGATAAGTAAGGTTATTATGTCATTTTGGAGCTAGCTAAGCATGCGAAGTCATTTAGGAGCTAAACTATGTCATTTCTTAAGCATATTATGTCATTTTAGAGCTAGTTAAGCAGATTAAGTAATTTTGGAGGAAAAGATACTAAGTATAGGTCATTTTAGAGCTATCCTAGGTTAAATGTGTCATTTTAGAGCTAAGTAAGGTTATTATGTCATTTTGGAGCTAGCTAAGCATGTGAAGTCATTTAGGAGCTAAACTATGTCATTTCTTAAGCATATTATGTCATTTTAGAGCTAGTTAAGCACATTAAGTAATTTTGGAGGAAAAGATGCTAAGTATAGGTCATTTTAGAGCTATCCTAGGTTAAATAGGTCATTTTGAAGCTAGCTAAGCATATTAAGTAATTTCGGAGGAAAAAATGCTAAGTATAGGTCATTTTAGAGCTATCCTAGGTTAAATAGGTCATTTTGGAGCTAATTAAGCTTATTATGTAATTTTTGAGCTAGCTAAGCATATTGAGTCATTTCAGAGCAAAAAAATGCTAAGTATAGGTCATTTTAGAGCTAGCCTAGGTTAAATAGGTCATTTTGAAGCTAGCTAAGCACATGAAGTCATTTACGACCTAAAATATGTCATTTCTTAAGCATATTATATCATTTTAGAGCTAGCTAAGCATATTAAGTCATTTTGGAGGAAAAGATGCTAAGTATAAGTCATTTTAGAGCTATCCTAGGTTAAATATGTCATTTTAGAGCTAAGTAAGGTTATTATGTCATGTTGGAGCTAGCTAAGCATGTGAAGTCATTTAGGAGCTAAACTGTGTCATTTCTTAAGCATATTATGTCATTTTAGAGCTAGTTAAGCATATTAAGTCATTTTGGAGGAAAAGATGCTAGGTATAGGTCATTTTAGAGCTATCCTAGGTTAAATAGGTCATTTTGAAGCTAGCTAAGCATATTAAGTCATTTTGGAGGAAAAAATGCTAAGTATAGGTCATTTTAGACCTATCCTAGGTTAAATAGGTCATTTTCGAGCTAATTAAGCTTATTATGTAATTTTTGAGCTAGCTAAGCATATTGAGTCATTTTGGAGCAAAAAAATGCTAAGTATAGGTCATTTTAGAGCTATCCTAGGTTAAGTAGGTCATTTTGGAGCTAATTAAGCTTATTATGTCATTTCGGAGCTAACTAAGCATATGAAGTCATTTAGGACCTAAAATATGTCATTTCTTAAGCATATTATATCATTTTAGAGCTAGCTAAGCATATTAAGTCATTTTGGAGGAAAAGCTGCTAAGTATAGGTCATTTTAGAGCTATCCTAGGTTAAATATGTCATTTTAGAGCTAAGTAAGGTTATTATGTCATTTTGGAGCTAGCTAAGCATGTGAAGTCATTTAGGAGCTAAACTATGTCATTTCTTAAGCATATTATGTCATTTTAGAGCTAGTTAAGCATATTAAGTAATTTTGGAGGAAAAGATGCTAAGTATAGGTCATTTTAGAGCTATCCTAGGTTAAATAGGTCATTTTGAAGCTAGCTAAGCATATTACGTAATTTTGGCGGAAAAAATGCTAAGTATAGGTCATTTTAGAGCTATCCTAGGTTAAATAGGTCATTTTCGAGCTAATTAAGCTTATTATGTAATTTTTGAGCTAGCTAAGCATATTGAGTCATTTTGGAGCTAAAAAATGCTAAGTATAGGTCATTTTAGAGCTATCCTAGGTTAAATAGGTCATTTTGGAGCTAGGTAAGGTTATTATGTCATTTTGGAGCTAGCTAAGCATATGAAGTCATTTAGGAGCTAAAATATGTCATTTCTTAAGCATATTATGTCATTTTAGAGCTAGTTAAGCATATTAAGTCATTTTGGAGGAAAAGATGCTAAGTATAGGTCGTTTTAAAGCTATCATAGGTTAAATAGGTCATTTTGAAGCTAGCTAAACATATTAAGTCATTTTGGAGGAAAAAAATGCTAAGTATAGGTCATTTTAGAGCTATCCTAGGTTAAATAGGTCATTTTGGAGCTAATTAAGCTTATTATGTAATTTTTGAGCTAGCTAAGCATATTGAGTCATTTCAGAGCAAAAAAATGCTAAGTATAGGTCATTTTAGAGCTAGCCTAGGTTAAATAGGTCATTTTGAAGCTAGCTAAGCACATGAAGTCATTTACGACCTAAAATATGTCATTTCTTAAGCATATTATATCATTTTAGAGCTAGCTAAGCATATTAAGTCATTTTGGAGGAAAAGATGCTAAGTATAAGTCATTTTAGAGCTATCCTAGGTTAAATATGTCATTTTAGAGCTAAGTAAGGTTATTATGTCATGTTGGAGCTAGCTAAGCATGTGAAGTCATTTAGGAGCTAAACTGTGTCATTTCTTAAGCATATTATGTCATTTTAGAGCTAGTTAAGCATATTAAGTCATTTTGGAGGAAAAGATGCTAGGTATAGGTCATTTTAGAGCTATCCTAGGTTAAATAGGTCATTTTGAAGCTAGCTAAGCATATTAAGTCATTTTGGAGGAAAAAATGCTAAGTATAGGTCATTTTAGACCTATCCTAGGTTAAATAGGTCATTTTGGAGCTAATTAAGCTTATTATGTAATTTTTGAGCTAGCTAAGCATATTGAGTCATTTTGGAGCAAAAAAATGCTAAGTATAGGTCATTTTAGAGCTATCCTAGGTTAAGTAGGTCATTTTGGAGCTAATTAAGCTTATTATGTCATTTCGGAGCTAACTAAGCATATGAAGTCATTTAGGACCTAAAATATGTCATTTCTTAAGCATATTATATCATTTTAGAGCTAGCTAAGCATATTAAGTCATTTTGGAGGAAAAGCTGCTAAGTATAGGTCATTTTAGAGCTATCCTAGGTTAAATATGTCATTTTAGAGCTAAGTAAGGTTATTATGTCATTTTGGAGCTAGCTAAGCATGTGAAGTCATTTAAGAGCTAAACTATGTCATTTCTTAAGCATATTATGTCATTTTAGAGCTAGTTAAGCATATTAAGTAAGTTTGGAGGAAAAGATGCTAAGTATAGGTCATTTTAGAGCTATCCTAGGTTAAATAGGTCATTTTGAAGCTAGCTAAGCATATTACGTAATTTCGGAGGAAAAAATGCTAAGTATAGGTCATTTTAGAGCTATCCTAGGTTAAATAGGTCATTTTCGAGCTAATTAAGCTTATTATGTAATTTTTGAGCTAGCTAAGCATATTGAGTCATTTCGGAGCAAAAAAATGCTAAGTATAGGTCATTTTAGAGCTAGCCTAGGTTAAATAGGTCATTTTGAAGCTAGCTAAGCACATGAAGTCATTTACGACCTAAAATATGTCATTTCTTAAGCATATTATATCATTTTAGAGCTAGCTAAGCATATTAAGTCATTTTGGAGGAAAAGATGCTAAGTATAAGTCATTTTAGAGCTATCCTAGGTTAAATATGTCATTTTAGAGCTAAGTAAGGTTATTATGTCATGTTGGAGCTAGCTAAGCATGTGAAGTCATTTAGGAGCTAAACTGTGTCATTTCTTAAGCATATTATGTCATTTTAGAGCTAGTTAAGCATATTAAGTCATTTTGGAGGAAAAGATGCTAGGTATAGGTCATTTTAGAGCTATCCTAGGTTAAATAAGTCATTTTGAAGCTAGCTAAGCATATTAAGTCATTTTGGAGGAAAAACTGCTAAGTATAGGTCATTTTAGACCTATCCTAGGTTAAATAGGTCATTTTGGAGCTAATTAAGCTTATTATGTAATTTTTGAGCTAGCTAAGCATATTGAGTCATTTTGGAGCAAAAAAATGCTAAGTATAGGTCATTTTAGAGCTATCCTAGGTTAAGTAGGTCATTTTGGAGCTAATTAAGCTTATTATGTCATTTCGGAGCTAACTAAGCATATGAAGTCATTTAGGACCTAAAATATGTCATTTCTTAAGCATATTATATCATTTTAGAGCTAGCTAAGCATATTAAGTCATTTTGGAGGAAAAGCTGCTAAGTATAGGTCATTTTAGAGCTATCCTAGGTTAAATATGTCATTTTAGAGCTAAGTAAGGTTATTATGTCATTTTGGAGCTAGCTAAGCATGTGAAGTCATTTAAGAGCTAAACTATGTCATTTCTTAAGCATATTATGTCATTTTAGAGCTAGTTAAGCATATTAAGTAATTTTGGAGGAAAAGATGCTAAGTATAGGTCATTTTAGAGCTATCCTAGGTTAAATAGGTCATTTTGAAGCTAGCTAAGCATATTACGTAATTTTGGAGGAAAAAATGCTAAGTATAGGTCATTTTAGAGCTATCCTAGGTTAAATAGGTCATTTTCGAGCTAATTAAGCTTATTATGTAATTTTTGAGCTAGCTAAGCATATTGAGTCATTTTGGAGCTAAAAAATGCTAAGTATAGGTCATTTTAGAGCTATCCTAGGTTAAATAGGTCATTTTGGAGCTAGGTAAGGTTATTATGTCATTTTGGAGCTAGCTAAGCATATGAAGTCATTTAGGAGCTAAAATATGTCATTTCTTAAGCATATTATGTCATTTTAGAGCTAGTTAAGCATATTAAGTCATTTTGGAGGAAAAGATGCTAAGTATAGGTCGTTTTAGAGGTATCTTAGGTTAAATAGGTCATTTTGAAGCTAGCTAAACATATTAAGTCATTTTGGAGGAAAAAAAATGCTAAGTATAGGTCATTTTAGAGCTATCCTAGGTTAAATAGGTCATTTTGGAGCTAATTAAGCTTATTATGTAATTTTTGAGCTAGCTAAGCATATTGAGTCATTTTGGAGGAAAAAAATGCTAAGTATAGGTCATTTTAGAGCTAGCCTAGGTTAAATAGGTCATTTTGAAGCTAGCTAAGCATATGAAGTCATTTAGGACCTAAAATATGTCATTTTTAAGCATATTATATCATTTTAGAGCTAGCTAAGCATATTAAGTCATTTTGGAGGAAAAGATGCTAAGTATAAGTCATTTTAGAGCTATCCTAGGTTAAATATGTCATTTTAGAGCTAAGTAATGTTATTATGTCATGTTGGAGCTAGCTAAGCATGTGAAGTCATTTAGGAGCTAAACTGTGTCATTTCTTAAGCATATTATGTCATTTTAGAGCTAGTTAAGCATATTAAGTCATTTTGGAGGAAAAGATGCTAAGTATAGGTCATTTTAGAGCTATCCTACGTTAAATAGGTCATTTTGAAGCTAGCTAAGCATATTAAGTCATTTTGGAGGAAAAAATGCTAAGTATAGGTCATTTTAGACCTATCCTAGGTTAAATAGGTCATTTTGGAGCTAATTAAGCTTGTTATGTAATTTTTGAGCTAGCTAAGCATATTGAGTCATTTTGGAGGAAACAATGCTAAGTATAGGTCATTTTAGAGCTATCCTAGGTTAAGTAGGTCATTTTAGAGCTAAGTAAGGTTATTATGTCATTTTGGAGCTAGCTAAGCATGTGAAGTCATTTAGGAGCTAAATTATGTCATTTCTTAAGCATATTATGTCATTTTAGATCTAGTTAAGCATATTAAGTCATTTTGGAGGAAAAGATGCTAAGTATAGGTCATTTTAGAGCTATCCTAGGTTAAATAGGTCATTTTGAAGCTAGCTAAGCATATTAAGTCATTTTGGAGGAAAAAAATGCTAAGTATAGGTCATTTTAGACCTATCCTAGGTTAAATAGGTCATTTTGGAGCTAATTAAGCTTATTATGTAATTTTTGAGCTAGCTAAGCATATTGAGTCATTTTGGAGGAAACAATGCTAAGTATAGGTCATTTTAGAGCTATCCTAGTTTAAATAGGTCATTTTTGAGCTAAGTAAGGTTATTATGTCATTTTGGAGCTAGCTAAGCATGTGAAGTCATTTAGGAGCTAAACTATGTCATTTCTTAAGCATATTATGTCATTTTAGAGCTAGTTAAGCAGATTAAGTAATTTTGGAGGAAAAGATGCTAAGTATAGGTCATTTTAGAGCTATCCTAGGTTAAATGTGTCATTTTGAAGCTAGCTAAGCATATTAAGTCATTTTGGAGGAAAAAATGCTAAGTATAGGTCATTTTAGACCTATCCTAGGTTAAATAGGTCATTTTGGAGCTAATTAAGCTTATTATGTAATTTTTGAGCTAGCTAAGCATATTGAGTCATTTTGGAGGAAACAATGCTAAGTATAGGTCATTTTAGAGCTATCCTAGGTTAAGTAGGTCATTTTAGAGCTAAGTAAGGTTATTATGTCATTTTGGAGCTAGCTAAGCATGTGAAGTCATTTAGGAGCTAAATTATGTCATTTCTTAAGCATATTATGTCATTTTAGATCTAGTTAAGCATATTAAGTCATTTTGGAGGAAAAGATGCTAAGTATAGGTCATTTTAGAGCTATCCTAGGTTAAATAGGTCATTTTGAAGCTAGCTAAGCATATTAAGTCATTTCGGAGGAAAAAATGCTAAGTATAGGTCATTTTAGACCTATCCTAGGTTAAATAGGTCATTTTGGAGCTAATTAAGCTTATTATGTAATTTTTGAGCTAGCTAAGCATATTGAGTCATTTTGGAGGAAACAATGCTAAGTATAGGTCATTTTAGAGCTATCCTAGGTTAAATAGGTCATTTTAGAGCTAAGTAAGGTTATTATGTCATTTTGGAGCTAGCTAAGCATGTGAAGTCATTTAGGAGCTAAATTATGTCATTTCTTAAGCATATTATGTCATTTTAGATCTAGTTAAGCATATTAAGTCATTTTGGAGGAAAAGATGCTAAGTATAGGTCATTTTAGAGCTATCCTAGGTTAAATAGGTCATTTTGAAGCTAGCTAAGCATATTAAGTCATTTCGGAGGAAAAAATGCTAAGTATAGGTCATTTTAGACCTATCCTAGGTTAAATAGGTCATTTTGGAGCTAATTAAGCTTATTATGTAATTTTTGAGCTAGCTAAGCATATTGAGTCATTTTGGAGGAAACAATGCTAAGTATAGGTCATTTTAGAGCTATCCTAGGTTAAATAGGTCATTTTTGAGCTAAGTAAGGTTATTATGTCATTTTGGAGCTAGCTAAGCATGTGAAGTCATTTAGGAGCTAAACTATGTCATTTCTTAAGCATATTATGTCATTTTAGAGCTAGTTAAGCAGATTAAGTAATTTTGGAGGAAAAGATGCTAAGTATAGGTCATTTTAGAGCTAGCCTAGGTTAAATAGGTCATTTTGGAGCTAGCTAAGCATGTGAAGTCATTTAGGAGCTAAATTATGTCATTTCTTAAGCATATTATGTCATTTTAGATCTAGTTAAGCATATTAAGTCATTTTGGAGGAAAAGATGCTAAGTATAGGTCATTTTAGAGCTATCCTAGGTTAAATAGGTCATTTTGAAGCTAGCTAAGCATATTAAGTCATTTCGGAGGAAAAAAATGCTAAGTATAGGTCATTTTAGACCTATCCTAGGTTAAATAGGTCATTTTGGAGCTAATTAAGCTTATTATGTAATTTTTGAGCTAGCTAAGCATATTGAGTCATTTTGGAGGAAACAATGCTAAGTATAGGTCATTTTAGAGCTATCCTAGGTTAAATATGTCATTTTAGAGCTAAGTAAGGTTATTATGTCATGTTGGAGCTACCTAAGCATGTGAAGTCATTTAGGAGCTAAACTATGTCATTTCTTAAGCATATTATGTCATTTTAGAGCTAGTTAAGCAGATTAAGTAATTTTGGAGGAAAAGATGCTAAGTATAGGTCATTTTAGAGCTATCCTAGGTTAAATGTGTCATTTTAGAGCTAAGTAAGGTTATTATGTCATTTTGGAGCTAGCTAAGCATGTGAAGTCATTTAGGAGCTAAACTATGTCATTTCTTAAGCATATTATGTCATTTTAGAGCTAGTTAAGCACATTAAGTAATTTTGGAGGAAAAGATGCTAAGTATAGGTCATTTTAGAGCTATCCTAGGTTAAATAGGTCATTTTGAAGCTAGCTAAGCATATTAAGTAATTTCGGAGGAAAAAATGCTAAGTATAGGTCATTTTAGAGCTATCCTAGGTTAAATAGGTCATTTTGGAGCTAATTAAGCTTATTATGTAATTTTTGAGCTAGCTAAGCATATTGAGTCATTTTGGAGCAAAAAAATGCTAAGTATAGGTCATTTTAGAGCTAGCCTAGGTTAAATAGGTCATTTTGAACCTAGCTAAGCATATGAAGTCATTTAGGACCTAAAATATGTCATTTCTTAAGCATATTATATCATTTTAGAGCTAGCTAAGCATATTAAGTCATTTTGGAGGAAAAGATGCTAAGTATAAGTCACTTTAGAGCTATCCTAGGTTAAATATGTCATTTTAGAGCTAAGTAATGTTATTATGTCATGTTGGAGCTAGCTAAGCATGTGAAGTCATTTAGGAGCTAAACTGTGTCATTTCTTAAGCATATTATGTCATTTTAGAGCTAGTTAAGCATATTAAGTCATTTTGCAGGAAAAGATGCTAGGTATAGGTCATTTTAGAGCTATCCTAGGTTAAATAGGTCATTTTGAAGCTAGCTAAGCATATTAAGTCATTTTGGAGGAAAAAATGCTAAGTATAGGTCATTTTAGACCTATCCTAGGTTAAATAGGTCATTTTGGAGCTAATTAAGCTTATTATGTAATTTTTGAGCTAGCTAAGCATATTGAGTCATTTTGGAGGAAACAATGCTAAGTATAGGTCATTTTAGAGCTATCCTAGGTTAAGTAGGTCATTTTAGAGCTAAGTAAGGTTATTATGTCATTTTGGAGCTAGCTAAGCATGTGAAGTCATTTAGGAGCTAAATTATGTCATTTCTTAAGCATATTATGTCATTTTAGATCTAGTTAAGCATATTAAGTCATTTTGGAGGAAAAGATGCTAAGTATAGGTCATTTTAGAGCTATCCTAGGTTAAATAGGTCATTTTGAAGCTAGATAAGCATATTAAGTCATTTCGGCGGAAAAAATGCTAAGTATAGGTCATTTTAGACCTATCCTAGGTTAAATAGGTCATTTTGGAGCTAATTAAGCTTATTATGTAATTTTTGAGCTAGCTAAGCATATTGAGTCATTTTGGAGGAAACAATGCTAAGTATAGGTCATTTTAGAGCTATCCTAGGTTAAATATGTCATTTTAGAGATAAGTAAGGTTATTATGTCATTTTGGAGCTAGCTAAGCATGTGAAGTCATTTAGGAGCTAAACTATGTCATTTCTTAAGCATATTATGTCATTTTAGAGCTAGTTAAGCAGATTAAGTAATTTTGGAGGAAAAGATGCTAAGTATAGGTCATTTTAGAGCTATCCTAGGTTAAATGTGTCATTTTAGAGCTAAGTAAGGTTATTATGTCATTTTGGAGCTAGCTAAGCATGTGAAGTAATTTAGGAGCTAAACTATGTCATTTCTTAAGCATATTATGTCATTTTAGAGCTAGTTAAGCACATTAAGTAATTTTGGAGGAAAAGATGCTAAGTATAGGTCATTTTAGAGCTATCCTAGGTTAAATAGGTCATTTTGAAGCTAGCTAAGCATATTAAGTAATTTCGGAGGAAAAAATGCTAAGTATAGGTTATTTTAGAGCTATCCTAGGTTAAATAGGTCATTTTGGAGCTAATTAAGCTTATTATGTAATTTTTGAGCTAGCTAAGCATATTGAGTCATTTTGGAGCAAAAAAATGCTAAGTATAGGTCATTTTAGAGCTAGCCTAGGTTAAATAGGTCATTTTGAACCTAGCTAAGCATATGAAGTCATTTAGGACCTAAAATATGTCATTTCTTCAGCATATTATATCATTTTAGAGCTAGCTAAGCATATTAAGTCATTTTGGAGGAAAAGATGCTAAGTATAAGTCACTTTAGAGCTATCCTAGGTTAAATATGTCATTTTAGAGCTAAGTAAGGTTATTATGTCATGTTGGAGCTAGCTAAGCATGTGAAGTCATTTAGGAGCTAAACTGTGTCATTTCTTAAGCATATTATGTCATTTTAGAGCTAGTTAAGCATACTAAGTCATTTTGGAGGAAAAGATGCTAAGTATAGGTCATTTTAGAGCTATCCTAGGTTAAATAGGTCATTTTGAAGCTAGCTAAGCATATTAAGTCATTTTGGAGGAAAAAATGCTAAGTATAGGTCATTTTAGACCTATCCTAGGTTAAATAGGTCATTTTGGAGCTAATTAAGCTTATTATGTAATTTTTGAGCTAGCTAAGCATATTGAGTCATTTGGAAGGAAACAATGCTAAGTATAGGTCATTTTAGAGCTATCCTAGGTTAAGTAGGTCATTTTAGAGCTAAGTAAGGTTATTATGTCATTTTGGACCTAGCTAAGCATGTGAAGTCATTTAGGAGCTAAATTATGTCATTTCTTAAGCATATTATGCAATTTTAGATCTAGTTAAGCATATTAAGTCATTTTGGAGGAAAAGATGCTAAGTATAGGTCATTTTAGAGCTATCCTAGGTTAAATAGGTCATTTTGAACCTAGCTAAGCATATTAAGTCATTTCGGAGGAAAAAATGCTAAGTATAGGTCATTTTAGACCTATCCTAGGTTAAATAGGTCATTTTGGAGCTAATTAAGCTTATTATGTAATTTTTGAGCTAGCTAAGCATATTGAGTCATTTTGGAGGAAACAATGCTAAGTATAGGTCATTTTAGAGCTATCCTAGGTTAAATATGTCATTTTAGAGCTAAGTAAGGTTATTATGTCATTTTGGAGCTAGCTAAGCATGTGAAGTCATTTAGGAGCTAAACTATGTCATTTCTTAAGCATATTATGTCATTTTAGAGCTAGTTAAGCAGATTAAGTAATTTTGGAGGAAAAGATGCTAAGTATAGGTCATTTTAGAGCTAGCCTAGGTTAAATAGGTCATTTTGAAGCTAGCTAAGCACATGAAGTCATTTACGACCTAAAATATGTCATTTCTTAAGCATATTATATCATTTTAGAGCTAGCTAAGCATATTAAGTCATTTTGGAGGAAAAGATGCTAAGTATAAGTCATTTTAGAGCTATCCTAGGTTAAATATGTCATTTTAGAGCTAAGTAAGGTTATTATGTCATGTTGGAGCTAGCTAAGCATGTGAAGTCATTTAGGAGCTAAACCGTGTCCTTTCTTAAGCATATTATGTCATTTTAGAGCTAGTTAAGCATGTTAAGTCATTTTGGAGGAAAAGATGCTAGGTATAGGTCATTTTAGAGCTATCCTAGGTTAAATAGGTCATTTTGAAGCTAGCTAAGCATATTAAGTCATTTTGGAGGAAAAAATGCTAAGTATAGGTCATTTTAGACCTATCCTAGGTTAAATAGGTCATTTTGGAGCTAATTAAGCTTATTATGTAATTTTTGAGCTAGCTAAGCATATTGAGTCATTTTGGAGCAAAAAAATGCTAAGTATAGGTCATTTTAGAGCTATCCTAGGATAAGTAGGTCATTTTGGAGCTAATTAAGCTTATTATGTCATTTCGGAGCTAACTAAGCATATGAAGTCATTTAGGACCTAAAATATGTCATTTCTTAAGCATATTATATCATTTTAGAGCTAGCTAAGCATATTAAGTCATTTTGGAGGAAAAGCTGCTAAGTATAGGTCATTTTAGAGCTATCCTAGGTTAAATATGTCATTTTAGAGCTAAGTAAGGTTATTATGTCATTTTGGAGCTAGCTAAGCATGTGAAGTCATTTAACAGCTAAACTATGTCAATTCTTAAGCATATTATGTCATTTTAGAGCTAGTTAAGCATATTAAGTAATTTTGGAGGAAAAGATGCTAAGTATAGGTCATTTTAGAGCTATCCTAGGTTAAATAGGTCATTTTGAAGCTAGCTAAGCATATTACGTAATTTTGGAGGAAAAAATGCTAAGTATAGGTCATTTTAGAGCTATCCTAGGTTAAATAGGTCATTTTCGAGCTAATTAAGCTTATTATGTAATTTTTGAGCTAGCTAAGCATATTGAGTCATTTTGGAGCTAAAAAATGCTAAGTATAGGTCATTTTAGAGCTATCCTAGGTTAAATAGGTCATTTTGGAGCTAGGTAAGGTTATTATGTCATTTTGGAGCTAGCTAAGCATATGAAGTCATTTAGGAGCTAAAATATGTCATTTCTTCAGCATATTATGTCATTTTAGAGCTAGTTAAGCATATTAAGTCATTTTGGAGGAAAAGATGCTAAGTATAGGTCGTTTTAGAGCTATCCTAGGTTAAATAGGTCATTTTGAAGCTAGCTAAACATATTAAGTCATTTTGGAGGAAAAAAATGCTAAGTATAGGTCATTTTAGAGCTATCCTAGGTTAAATAGGTCATTTTGGAGCTAATTAAGCTTATTATGTAATTTTTGAGCTAGCTAAGCATATTGAGTCATTTTGGAGGAAAAAATGCTAAGTATAGGTCATTTTAGAGCTAGCCTAGGTTAAATAGGTCATTTTGAAGCTAGCTAAGCATATGAAGTCATTTAGGACCTAAAATATGTCATTTTTTAAGCATATTATATCATTTTAGAGCTAGCTAAGCATATTAAGTCATTTTGGAGGAAAAGATGCTAAGTATAAGTCATTTTAGAGCTATCCTAGGTTAAATATGTCATTTTAGAGCTAAGTAATGTTATTATGTCATGTTGGAGCTAGCTAAGCATGTGAAGTCATTTAGGAGCTAAACTGTGTCATTTCTTAAGCATATTATGTCATTTTAGAGCTAGTTAAGCATATTAAGTCATTTTGGAGGAAAAGATGCTAAGTATAGGTCATTTTAGAGCTATCCTAGGTTAAATAGGTCATTTTGAAGCTAGCTAAGCATATTAAGTCATTTTGGAGGAAAAAATGCTAAGTATAGGTCATTTTAGACCTATCCTAGGTTAAATAGGTCATTTTGGAGCTAATTAAGCTTATTACGTAATTTTTGAGCTAGCTAAGCATATTGAGTCATTTTGGAGGAAACAATGCTAAGTATAGGTCATTTTAGAGCTATCCTAGGTTAAGTAGGTCATTTTAGAGCTAAGTAAGGTTATTATGTCATTTTGGAGCTAGCTAAGCATGTGAAGTCATTTAGGAGCTAAATTATGTCATTTCTTAAGCATATTATGTCATTTTAGATCTAGTTAAGCATATTAAGTCATTTTGGAGGAAAAGATGCTAAGTATAGGTCATTTTAGAGCTATCCTAGGTTAAATAGGTCATTTTGAAGCTAGCTAAGCATATTAAGTCATTTCGGAGGAAAAAATGCTAAGTATAGGTCATTTTAGACCTATCCTAGGTTAAATAGGTCATTTTGGAGCTAATTAAGCTTATTATGTAATTTTTGAGCTAGCTAAGCATATTGAGTCATTTTGGAGGAAACAATGCTAAGTATAGGTCATTTTAGAGCTATCCTAGGTTAAATAGGTCATTTTTGAGCTAAGTAAGGTTATTATGTCATTTTGGAGCTAGCTAAGCATGTGAAGTCATTTAGGAGCTAAACTATGTCATTTCTTAAGCATATTATGTCATTTTAGAGCTAGTTAAGCAGATTAAGTAATTTTGGAGGAAAAGATGCTAAGTATAGGTCATTTTAGAGCTAGCCTAGGTTAAATAGGTCATTTTGGAGCTAGCTAAGCATGTGAAGTCATTTAGGAGCTAAATTATGTCATTTCTTAAGCATATTATGTCATTTTAGATCTAGTTAAGCATATTAAGTCATTTTGGAGGAAAAGATGCTAAGTATAGGTCATTTTAGAGCTATCCTAGGTTAAATAGGTCATTTTGAAGCTAGCTAAGCATATTAAGTCATTTCGGAGGAAAAAAATGCTAAGTATAGGTCATTTTAGACCTATCCTAGGTTAAATAGGTCATTTTGGAGCTAATTAAGCTTATTATGTAATTTTTGAGCTAGCTAAGCATATTGAGTCATTTTGGAGGAAACAATGCTAAGTATAGGTCATTTTAGAGCTATCCTAGGTTAAATATGTCATTTTAGAGCTAAGTAAGGTTATTATGTCATGTTGGAGCTACCTAAGCATGTGAAGTCATTTAGGAGCTAAACTATGTCATTTCTTAAGCATATTATGTCATTTTAGAGCTAGTTAAGCAGATTAAGTAATTTTGGAGGAAAAGATGCTAAGTATAGGTCATTTTAGAGCTATCCTAGGTTAAATGTGTCATTTTAGAGCTAAGTAAGGTTATTATGTCATTTTGGAGCTAGCTAAGCATGTGAAGTCATTTAGGAGCTAAACTATGTCATTTCTTAAGCATATTATGTCATTTTAGAGCTAGTTAAGCACATTAAGTAATTTTGGAGGAAAAGATGCTAAGTATAGGTCATTTTAGAGCTATCCTAGGTTAAATAGGTCATTTTGAAGCTAGCTAAGCATATTAAGTAATTTCGGAGGAAAAAATGCTAAGTATAGGTCATTTTAGAGCTATCCTAGGTTAAATAGGTCATTTTGGAGCTAATTAAGCTTATTATGTAATTTTTGAGCTAGCTAAGCATATTGAGTCATTTTGGAGCAAAAAAATGCTAAGTATAGGTCATTTTAGAGCTAGGCTAGGTTAAATAGGTCATTTTGAACCTAGCTAAGCATATGAAGTCATTTAGGACCTAAAAAATGTCATTTCTTAAGCATATTATATCATTTTAGAGCTAGCTAAGCATATTAAGTCATTTTGGAGGAAAAGATGCTAAGTATAAGTCATTTTAGAGCTATCCTAGGTTAAATATGTCATTTTAGAGCTAAGTAAGGTTATTATGTCATGTTGGAGCTAGCTAAGCATGTGAAGTCATTTAGGAGCTAAACTGTGTCATTTCTTAAGCATATTATGTCATTTTAGTGCTAGTTAAGCATATTAAGTCATTTCGGAGGAAAAGATGCTAAGTATAGGACATTTTAGAGCTATCCTAGGTTAAATAGGTCATTTTGAAGCTAGCTAAGCATATTAAGTCATT
Organism: Triticum dicoccoides; assembly: GCF_002162155.2. NCBI lineage: Eukaryota > Viridiplantae > Streptophyta > Magnoliopsida > Poales > Poaceae > Triticum > Triticum dicoccoides. The sequence continues at coordinate 13,010 of NW_021295631.1, read as the reverse complement.
TTGGAGGAAAAAATGCTAAGTATAGGTCATTTTAGAGCTATCCTAGGTTAAATAGGTCATTTTGGAGCTAATTAAGCTTATTATGTAATTTTTGAGCTAGCTAAGCATATTGAGTCATTTGGAAGGAAACAATGCTAAGTATAGGTCATTTTAGAGCTATCCTAGGTTAAGTAGGTCATTTTAGAGCTAAGTAAGGTTATTATGTCATTTTGGAGCTAGCTAAGCATGTGAAGTCATTTAGGAGCTAAATTATGTCATTTCTTAAGCATATTATGTCATTTTAGATCTAGTTAAGCATATTAAGTCATTTTGGAGGAAAAGATGCTAAGTATAGGTCATTTTAGAGCTATCCTAGGTTAAATAGGTCATTTTGAAGCTAGCTAAGCATATTAAGTCATTTCGGAGGAAAAAATGCTAAGTATAGGTCATTTTAGACCTATCCTAGGTTAAATAGGTCATTTTGGAGCTAATTAAGCTTATTATGTAATTTTTGAGCTAGCTAAGCATATTGAGTCATTTTGGAGGAAACAATGCTAAGTATAGGTCATTTTAGAGCTATCCTAGGTTAAATAGGTCATTTTAGAGCTAAGTAAGGTTATTATGTCATTTTGGAGCGAGCTAAGCATGTGAAGTCATTTAGGAGCTAAACTATGTCATTTCTTAAGCATATTATGTCATTTTAGAGCTAGTTAAGCAGATTAAGTAATTTTGGAGGAAAAGATGCTAAGTATAGGTCATTTTAGAGCTATCCTAGGTTAAATGTGTCATTTTAGAGCTAAGTAAGGTTATTATGTCATTTTGGAGCTAGCTAAGCATGTGAAGTCATTTAGGAGCTAAACTATGTCATTTCTTAAGCATATTATGTCATTTTAGAGCTAGTTAAGCACTTTAAGTAATTTTGGAGGAAAAGATGCTAAGTATAGGTCATTTTAGAGCTATCCTAGGTTAAATAGGTCATTTTGAAGCTAGCTAAGCATATTAAGTAATTTCGGAGGAAAAAATGCTAAGTATAGGTCATTTTAGAGCTATCCTAGGTTAAATAGGTCATTTTGGAGCTAATTAAGCTTATTATGTAATTTTTGAGCTAGCTAAGCATATTGAGTCATTTTGGAGCAAAAAAATGCTAAGTATAGGTCATTTTAGAGCTAGCCTAGGTTAAATAGGTCATTTTGAAGCTAGCTAAGCATATGAAGTCATTTAGGACCTAAAATATGTCATTTCTCAAGCATATTATATCATTTTAGAGCTAGCTAAGCATATTAAGTCATTTTGGAGGAAAAGATTCTAAGTATAAGTCATTTTAGAGCTATCCTAGGTTAAATATGTCATTTTAGAGCTAAGTAAGATTATTATGTCATGTTGGAGCTAGCTAAGCATGTGAAGTCATTTAGGAGCTAAACTGTGTCATTTCTTAAGCATATTATGTCATTTTAGAGCTAGTTAAGCATATTAAGTCATTTTGGAGGAAAAGATGCTAGGTATAGGTCATTTTAGAGCTATCCTAGGTTAAATAGGTCATTTTGAAGCTAGCTAAGCATATTAAGTCATTTTGGAGGAAAAAATGCTAAGTATAGGTCATTTTAGACCTATCCTAGGTTAAATAGGTCATTTTCGAGCTAATTAAGCTTATTATGTAATTTTTGAGCTAGCTAAGCATATTGAGTCATTTTGGAGCAAAAAAATGCTAAGTATAGGTCATTTTAGAGCTATCCTAGGTTAAGTAGGTCATTTTGGAGCTAATTAAGCTTATTATGTCATTTCGGAGCTAACTAAGCATATGAAGTCATTTAGGACCTAAAATATGTCATTTCTTAAGCATATTATATCATTTTAGAGCTAGCTAAGCATATTAAGTCATTTTGGAGGAAAAGCTGCTAAGTATAGGTCATTTTAGAGCTATCCTAGGTTAAATATGTCATTTTAGAGCTAAGTAAGGTTATTATGTCATTTTGGAGCTAGCTAAGCATGTGAAGTCATTTAGGAGCTAAACTATGTCATTTCTTAAGCATATTATGTCATTTTAGAGCTAGTTAAGCATATTAAGTAATTTTGGAGGAAAAGATGCTAAGTATAGGTCATTTTAGAGCTATCCTAGGTTAAATAGGTCATTTTGAAGCTAGCTAAGCATATTACGTAATTTTGGAGGAAAAAATGCTAAGTATAGGTCATTTCAGAGCTATCCTAGGTTAAATAGGTCATTTTCGAGCTAATTAAGCTTATTATGTAATTTTTGAGCTAGCTAAGCATATTGAGTCATTTTGGAGCTAAAAAATGCTAAGTATAGGTCATTTTAGAGCTATCCTAGGTTAAATAGGTCATTTTGGAGCTAGGTAAGGTTATTATGTCATTTTGGAGCTAGCTAAGCATATGAAGTCATTTAGGAGCTAAAATATGTCATTTTTAAGCATATTATATCATTTTAGAGCTAGCTAAGCATATTAAGTCATTTTGGAGGAAAAGATGCTAAGTATAAGTCATTTTAGAGCTATCCTAGGTTAAATAGGTCATTTTAGAGCTAAGTAATGTTATTATGTCACGTTGGAGCTAGCTAAGCATGTGAAGTCATTTAGGAGCTAAACTGTGTCATTTCTTAAGCATATTATGTCATTTTAGAGCTAGTTAAGCATATTAAGTCATTTTGGAGGAAAAGATGCTAAGTATAGGTCATTTTAGAGCTATCCTAGGTTAAATAGGTCATTTTGAAGCTAGCTAAGCATATTAAGTCATTTTGGAGGAAAAAATACTAAGTATAGGTCATTTTAGACCTATCCTAGGTTAAATAGGTCATTTTGGAGCTAATTAAGCTTATTATGTAATTTTTGAGCTAGCTAAGCATATTGAGTCATTTTGGAGGAAACAATGCTAAGTATAGGTCATTTTAGAGCTATCCTAGGTTAAGTAGGTCATTTTAGAGCTAAGTAAGGTTATTATGTCATTTTGGAGCTAGCTAAGCATGTGAAGTCATTTAGGAGCTAAATTATGTCATTTCTTAAGCATATTATGTCATTTTAGATCTAGTTAAGCATATTAAGTCATTTTGGAGGAAAAGATGCTAAGTATAGGTCATTTTAGAGCTATCCTAGGTTAAATAGGTCATTTTGAAGCTAGCTAAGCATATTAAGTCATTTCGGAGGAAAAAATGCTAAGTATAGGTCATCTTAGACCTATCCTAGGTTAAATAGGTCATTTTGGAGCTAATTAAGCTTATTATGTAATTTTTGAGCTAGCTAAGCATATTGAGTCATTTTGGAGGAAACAATGCTAAGTATAGGTCATTTTAGAGCTATCCTAGGTTAAATAGGTCATTTTAGAGCTAAGTAAGGTTATTATGTCATTTTGGAGCTAGCTAAGCATGTGAAGTCATTTAGGAGCTAAACTATGTCATTTCTTAAGCATATTATGTCATTTTAGAGCTAGTTAAGCAGATTAAGTAATTTTGGAGGAAAAGATGCTAAGTATAGGTCATTTTAGAGCTATCCTAGGTTAAATGTGTCATTTTAGAGCTAAGTAAGGTTATTATGTCATTTTGGAGCTAGCTAAGCATGTGAAGTCATTTAGGAGGTAAACTATGTCATTTCTTAAGCATATTATGTCATTTTAGAGCTAGTTAAGCATATTAAGTCATTTTGGAGGAAAAGATGCTAAGTATAGGTCATTTTGGAGCTATCCTAGGTTAAATAGGTCATTTTGAAGCTAACTAAGCATATTAAGTCATTTTGTAGGAAACAAATGCTAAGTATAGGTCATTTTAGACCTATCCTATGTTAAATAGGTCATTTTGGAGCTAATTAAGCTTATTATGTAATTTTTGAGCTAGCTAAGCATATTGAGTCGTTTTGGAGGAAACAATGCTAAGTATAGGTCATTTTAGAGCTATCCTAGGTTAAATAGGTCATTTTAGAGCTAAGTAAGGTTATTATGTCATTTTGGAGCTAGCTAAGCATGTGTAGTCATTTAGGAGCTAAACTATGTCATTTCTTAAGCATATTATGTCATTTTAGAGCTAGTTAAGCAGATTAAGTAATTTTGGAGGAAAAGATGCTAAGTATAGGTCATTTTAGGGCTATCCTAGGTTAAATGTGTCATTTTAGAGCTAAGTAAGGTTATTATGTCATTTTGGAGCTAGCTAAGCATGTGAAGTCATTTAGGAGCTAAACTATGTCATTTCTTAAGCATATTATGTCATTTTAGAGCTAGTTAAGCACATTAAGTAATTTTGGAGGAAAAGATGCTAAGTATAGGTCATTTTAGAGCTATCCTAGGTTAAATTGGTCATTTTGAAGCTAGCTAAGCATATTAAGTAATTTCGGAGGAAAAAATGCTAAGTATAGGTCATTTTAGAGCTATCCTAGGTTAAATAGGTCATTTTGGAGCTAATTAAGCTTATTATGTAATTTTTGAGCTAGCTAAGCATATTGAGTCATTTTGGAGGAAAAAAATGCTAAGTATAGGTCATTTTAGAGCTAGCCTAGGTTAAATAGGTCATTTTGAAGCTAGCTAAGCATATGAAGTCATTTAGGACCTAAGATATGTCATTGCTTAAGCATATTATATCATTTTAGAGCTAGCTAAGCATATTATGTCATTTTGGAGGAAAAGATGCTAAGTATAAGTCATTTTAGAGCTATCCTAGGTTAAATATGTCATTTCAGAGCTAAGTAAGGTTATTATGTCATGTTGGTGCTAGTTAAGCATGTGAAGTCATTTAGGAGCTAAACTGTGTCATTTCTTAAGCATATTATTTCATTTTAGAGCTAGTTAAGCATATTAAGTCATTTTGGAGGAAAAGATGCTAGGTATAGGTCATTTTAGAGCTATCCTAGGTTAAATAGGTCATTTTGAAGCTAGCTAAGCATATTAAGTCATTTTGGAGGAAAAAATGCTAAGTATAGGTCATTTTAGACCTATCCTAGGTTAAATAGGTCATTTTGGAGCTAATTAAGCTTATTATGTAATTTTTGAGCTAGCTAAGCATATTGAGTCATTTTGGAGGAAAAAAAAGCTAAATATAGGTCATTTTAGAGCTAGCCTAGGTTAAATAGGTCATTTTGAAGCTAGCTAAGCATATGAAGTCATTTAGGACCTAAAATATGTCATTGCTTAAGCATATTATATCATTTTAGAGCTAGCTAAGCATATTAAGTCATTTTGGAGGAAAAGATGCTAAGTATAAGTCATTTTAGAGCTATCCTAGGTTAAATATGTCATTTTAGAGCTAAGTAAGGTTATTATGTCATGTTGGTGCTAGTTAAGCATGTGAAGTCATTTAGGAGCTAAACTGTGTCATTTCTTAAGCATATTATGTCATTTTAGAGCTAGTTAAGCATATTATGTCATTTTGGAGGAAAAGATGCTAGGTATAGGTCATTTTAGAGCTATCCTAGGTTAAATAGGTCATTTTGAAGCTAGCTAAGCATATTAAGTCATTTCGGAGGAAAAAATGCTAAGTATAGGTCATTTTAGACCTATCCTAGGTTAAATAGGTCATTTTGGAGCTAATTAAGCTTATTATGTAATTTTTGAGCTAGCTAAGCATATTGAGTCATTTTGGAGGAAACAATGCTAAGTATAGGTCTTTTTAGAGCTATCCTAGGTTAAATAGGTCATTTTAGAGCTAAGTAAGTTTATTACGTCATTTTTGGAGCTAGCTAAGCATGTGAAGTCATTTAGGAGCTAAACTATGTCATTTCTTAAGCATATTATGTCATTTTAGAGCTAGTTAAGCAGATTAAGTAATTTTGGAGGAAAAGATGCTAAGTATAGGTCATTTTAGAGCTATCCTAGGTTAAATGTGTCATTTTAGAGCTAAGTAAGGTTATTATGTCATTTTGGAGCTAGCTAAGCATGTGAAGTCATTTAGGAGGTAAACTATGTCATTTCTTAAGCATATTATGTCATTTTAGAGCTAGTTAAGCACATTAAGTAATTTTGGAGGAAAAGATGCTAAGTATAGGTCATTTTAGAGCTATCCTAGGTTAAATAGGTCATTTTGAAGCTAGCTAAGCATATTAAGTAATTTCAGAGGAAAAATGCTAAGTATAGGTCATTTTAGAGCTATCCTAGGTTAAATAGGTCATTTTGGAGCTAATTAAGCTTATTATGTAATTTTTGAGATAGCTAAGCATATTGAGTCATTTTGGAGGAAAAAAATGCTAAGTATAGGTCATTTTAGAGCTAGCCTAGGTTAAATAGGTCATTTTGAAGCTAGCTAAGCATATGAAGTCATTTAGGACCTAAAATATGTCATTTCTTAAGCATATTATATCATTTTAGAGCTAGCTAAGCATATTAAGTCATTTTGGAGGAAAAGATGCTAAGTATAAGTCATTTTAGAGCTATCCTAGGTTAAATATGTCATTTTAGAGCTAAGTAAGGTTATTATGTCATGTTGGAGCTATTTAAGCATGTGAAGTCATTTAGGAGCTAAACTGTGTCATTTCTTAAGCATATTATGTCATTTTAGAGCTAGTTAAGCATATTAAGTCATTTTGGAGGAAAAGATGCTAGGTATAGGTCATTTTAGAGCTATCCTAGGTTAAATAGGTCATTTTGAAGCTAGCTAAGCATATTAAGTCATTTTGGAGGAAAAAAATGCTAAGTATAGGTCATTTTAGACCTATCCTAGGTTAATTAGGTCATTTTGGAGCTAATTAAGCTTATTATGTAATTTTTGAGCTAACTAAGTATATTGAGTCATTTTGGAGGAAACAATGCTAAGTATAGGTCTTTTTAGAGCTATCCTAGGTTAAATAGGTCATTTTAGAGCTAAGTAAGTTTATTACGTCATTTTGGAGCTAGCTAAGCATGTGAAGTCATTTAGGAGCTAAACTATGTCATTTCTTAAGCATATTATGTCATTTTAGAGCTAGTTAAGCATATTAAGTCATTTTGGAGGAAAAGATGCTAAGTATAGGTCATTTTAGAGCTATCCTAGGTTAAATAGGTCATTTTGAAGCTAGCTAAGCATATTAAGTCATTTTGGAGGAAAAAAAATGCTAAGTATAGGTCATTTTAGACCTATCCTATGTTAAATAGGTCATTTTGGAGCTAATTAAGCTTATTATGTAATTTTTGAGCTAGCTAAGCATATTGAGTCATTTTGGAGGAAACAATGCTAAGTATAGGTCATTTTAGAGCTATCCTAGGTTAAATAGGTCATTTTAGAGCTAAGTAAGGTTATTATGTCATTTTGGAGCTAGCTAAGCATGTGAAGTCATTTAGGAGCTAAACTATGTCATTTCTTAAGCATATTATGTCATTTTAGAGCTAGTTAAGCAGATTAAGTAATTTTGGAGGAAAAGATGCTAAGTATAGGTCATTTTAGAGCTATCCTAGGTTAAATGTGTCATTTTAGAGCTAAGTAAGGTTATTATGTCATTTTGGAGCTAGCTAAGCATGTGAAGTCATTTAGGAGCTAAACTATGTCATTTCTTAAGCATATTATGTCATTTTAGAGCTAGTTAAGCACATTAAGTAATGTTGGAGGAAAAGATGCTAAGTATAGGTCATTTTAGAGCTATCCTAGGTTAAATAGGTCATTTTGAAGCTAGCTAAGCATATTAAGTAATTTTGGAGGAAAAAATGCTAAGTATAGGTCATTTTAGAGCTATCATAGGTTAAATAGGTCATTTTGGAGCTAATTCAGCTTATTATGTAATTTTTGAGCTAGCTAAGCATATTGAGTCATTTTGGAGCAAAAAAAATGCTAAGTATAGGTCATTTTAGAGCTATCCTAGGTTAAATAGGTCATTTTGGAGCTAATTAAGCTTATTATGTCATTTTGGAGCTAACTAAGCATATGAAGTCATTTAGGACCTAAAATATGTCATTTCTTAAGCATATTATATCATTTTAGAGCTAGCTAAGCATATTAAGTCATTTTGGAGGAAAAGATGCTAAGTATAGGTCATTTTAGAGCTATCCTAGGTTAAATATGTCATTTTAGAGCTAAGTAAGGTTATTATGTCATTTTGGAGCTAGCTAAGCATGTGAAGTCATTTAGGAGCTAAACTATGTCATTTCTTAAGCATATTATGTCATTTTAGAGCTAGTTAAGCAGATTAAGTAATTTTGGAGGAAAAGATGCTAAGTATAGGTCATTTTAGGGCTATCCTAGGTTAAATGTGTCATTTTAGAGCTAAGTAAGGTTATTATGTCATTTTGGAGCTAGCTAAGCATGTGAAGTCATTTAGGAGCTAAACTATGTCATTTCTTAAGCATATTATGTCATTTTAGAGCTAGTTAAGCACATTAAGTAATTTTGGAGGAAAAGATGCTAAGTATAGGTCATTTTAGAGCTATCCTAGGTTAAATAGGTCATTTTGAAGCTAGCTAAGCATATTAAGTAATTTTGGAGGAAAAAAATGCTAAGTATAGGTCATTTTAGAGCTATCCTAGGTTAAATAGGTCATTTTGGAGCTAATTAAGCTTATTATGTCATTTTGGAGCTAACTAAGCATATGAAGTCATTTAGGACCAAAAATATGTCATTTCTTAAGCATATTATATCATTTTAGAGCTAGCTAAGCATATTAAGTCATTTTGGAGGAAAAGATGCTAAGTATAGGTCATTTTAGAGCTATCCTAGGTTAAATATGTCATTTTAGAGCTAAGTAAGGTTATTATGTCATGTTGGAGCTAGTTAAGCATGTGAAGTCATTTAGGAGCTAAACTGTGTCATTTCTTAAGCATATTATGTCATTTTAGAGCTAGTTAAGCATATTAAGTCATTTTGGAGGGAAAGATGCTAGGTATAGGTCATTTTAGAGCTATCCTAGGTTAAATAGGTCATTTTGAAGCTAGCTAAGCATATTAAGTCATTTTGGAGGAAAAAATGCTAAGTATAGGTCATTTTAGACCTATCCTAGGTTAAATAGGTCATTTTGGAGCTAATTAAGCTTATTATGTAATTTTTAAGCATATTAAGTCATTTTGGAGGAAAAAAATGCTAAGTATAGGTCATTTTAGACCTATCCTATGTTAAATAGGTCATTTTGGAGCTAATTAAGCTTATTATGTAATTTTTGAGCTAGCTAAGCATATTGAGTCATTTTGGAGGAAACAATGCTAAGTATAGGTCATTTTAGAGCTATCCTAGGTTAAATAGGTCATTTTAGAGCTAAGTAAGGTTATTATGTCATTTTGGAGCTAGCTAAGCATGTGAAGTCATTTAGGAGCTAAACTATCTCATTTCTTAAGCATATTATGTCATATTAGAGCTAGTTAAGTAGATTAAGTAATTTTGGTGGAAAAGATGCTAAGTATAGGTCATTTTAGAGCTATCCTAGGTTAAATGTGTCATTTTAGAGCTAAGTAAGGTTATTATGTCATTTTGGAGCTAGCTAAGCATGTGAAGTCATTTAGGAGCTAAACTATGTCATTTCTTAAGCATATTATGTCATTTTAGAGCTAGTTAAGCACATTAAGTAATTTTGGAGGAAAAGATGCTAAGTATAGGTCATTTTAGAGCTATCCTAGGTTAAATAGGTCATTTTGAAGCTAGCTAAGCATATTAAGTAATTTCGGAGGAAAAAATGCTAAGTATAGGTCATTTTAGAGCTATCCTAGGTTAAATAGGTCATTTTGGAGCTAATTAAGCTTATTATGTAATTTTTGAGCTAGCTAAGCATATTGAGTCATTTTGGAGGAAAAAAATGCTAAGTATAGGTCATTTTAGAGCTAGCCTAGGTTAAATAGGTCATTTTGAAGCTAGCTAAGCATATGAAGTCATTTAGGACCTAAGATATGTCATTGCTTAAGCATATTATATCATTTTAGAGCTAGCTAAGCATATTAAGTCATTTTGGAGGAAAAGATGCTAAGTATAAGTCATTTTAGAGCTATCCTAGGTTAAATATGTCATTTCAGAGCTAAGTAAGGTTATTATGTCATGTTGGTGCTAGTTAAGCATGTGAAGTCATTTAGGAGCTAAACTGTGTCATTTCTTAAGCATATTATGTCATTTTAGAGCTAGTTAAGCATATTAAGTCATTTTGGAGGAAAAGATGCTAGGTATAGGTCATTTTAGAGCTATCCTAGGTTAAATAGGTCATTTTGAAGCTAGCTAAGCATATTAAGTCATTTTGGAGGAAAAAATGCTAAGTATAGGTCATTTTAGACCTATCCTAGGTTAAATAGGTCATTTTGGAGCTAATTAAGCTTATTATGTAATTTTTGAGCTAGCTAAGCATATTGAGTCATTTTGGAGGAAAAAAATGCTAAATATAGGTCATTTTAGAGCTAGCCTAGGTTAAATAGGTCATTTTGAAGCTAGCTAAGCATATGAAGTCATTTAGGACCTAAAATATGTCATTGCTTAAGCATATTATATCATTTTAGAGCTAGCTAAGCATATTAAGTCATTTTGGAGGAAAATATGCTAAGTATAAGTCATTTTAGAGCTATCCTAGGTTAAATATGTCATTTTAGAGCTAAGTAAGGTTATTATGTCATGTTGGTGCTAGTTAAGCATGTGAAGTCATTTAGGAGCTAAACTGTGTCATTTCTTAAGCATATTATGTCATTTTAGAGCTAGTTAAGCATATTATGTCATTTTGGAGGAAAAGATGCTAGGTATAGGTCATTTTAGAGCTATCCTAGGTTAAATAGGTCATTTTGAAGCTAGCTAAGCATATTAAGTCATTTCGGAGGAAAAAATGCTAAGTATAGGTCATTTTAGACCTATCCTAGGTTAAATAGGTCATTTTGGAGCTAATTAAGCTTATTATGTAATTTTTGAGCTAGCTAAGCATATTGAGTCATTTTGGAGGAAACAATGCTAAGTATAGGTCTTTTTAGAGCTATCCTAGGTTAAATAGGTCATTTTAGAGCTAAGTAAGTTTATTACGTCATTTTGGAGCTAGCTAAGCATGTGAAGTCATTTAGGAGCTAAACTATGTCATTTCTTAAGCATATTATGTCATTTTAGAGCTAGTTAAGCAGATTAAGTAATTTTGGAGGAAAAGATGCTAAGTATAGGTCATTTTAGAGCTATCCTAGGTTAAATGTGTCATTTTAGAGCTAAGTAAGGTTATTATGTCATTTTGGAGCTAGCTAAGCATGTGAAGTCATTTAGGAGGTAAACTATGTCATTTCTTAAGCATATTATGTCATTTTAGAGCTAGTTAAGCACATTAAGTAATTTTGGAGGAAAAGATGCTAAGTATAGGTCATTTTAGAGCTATCCTAGGTTAAATAGGTCATTTTGAAGCTAGCTAAGCATATTAAGTAATTTCAGAGGAAAAATGCTAAGTATAGGTCATTTTAGAGCTATCCTAGGTTAAATAGGTCATTTTGGAGCTAATTAAGCTTATTATGTAATTTTTGAGATAGCTAAGCATATTGAGTCATTTTGGAGGAAAAAAATGCTAAGTATAGGTCATTTTAGAGCTAGCCTAGGTTAAATAGGTCATTTTGAAGCTAGCTAAGCATATGAAGTCATTTAGGACCTAAAATATGTCATTTCTTAAGCATATTATATCATTTTAGAGCTAGCTAAGCATATTAAGTCATTTTGGAGGAAAAGATGCTAAGTATAAGTCATTTTAGAGCTATCCTAGGTTAAATATGTCATTTTAGAGCTAAGTAAGGTTATTATGTCATGTTGGAGCTATTTAAGCATGTGAAGTCATTTAGGAGCTAAACTGTGTCATTTCTTAAGCATATTATGTCATTTTAGAGCTAGTTAATCATATTAAGTCATTTTGGAGGAAAAGATGCTAGGTATAGGTCATTTTAGAGCTATCCTAGGTTAAATAGGTCATTTTGAAGCTAGCTAAGCATATTAAGTCATTTTGGAGGAAAAAATGCTAAGTATAGGTCATTTTAGACCAATCCTAGGTTAATTAGGTCATTTTGGAGCTAATTAAGCTTATTATGTAATTTTTGAGCTAACTAAGCATATTGAGTCATTTTGGAGGAAACAATGCTAAGTATAGGTCTTTTTAGAGCTACCCTAGGTTAAATAGGTCATTTTAGAGCTAAGTAAGTTTATTACGTCATTTTGGAGCTAGCTAAGCATGTGAAGTCATTTAGGAGCTAAACTATGTCATTTCTTAAGCATATTATGTCATTTTAGAGCTAGTTAAGCATATTAAGTCATTTTGGAGGAAAAGATGCTAAGTATAGGTCATTTTAGAGCTATCCTAGGTTAAATAGGTCATTTTGAAGCTAGCTAAGCATATTAAGTCATTTTGGAGGAAAAAATGCTAAGTATAGGTCATTTTAGACCTATCCTATGTTAAATAGGTCATTTTGGAGGTAAGTAAGCTTATTATGTAATTTTTGAGCTAGCTAAGCATATTGAGTCATTTTGGAGGAAACAATGCTAAGTATAGGTCATTTTAGAGCTATCCTAGGTTAAATAGGTCATTTTAGAGCTAAGTAAGGTTATTATGTCATTTTGGAGCTAGCTAAGCATGTGAAGTCATTTAGGACCTAACTATGTCATTTCTTAAGCATATTATGTCATTTTAGAGCTAGTTAAGCAGATTAAGTAATTTTGGAGGAAAAGATGCTAAGTATAGGTCATTTTAGAGCTATTCTAGGTTAAATGTGTCATTTTAGAGCTAAGTAAGGTTATTATGTCATTTTGGAGCTAGCTAAGCATGTGAAGTCATTTAGGAGGTAAACTATGTCATTTCTTAAGCATATGATGTCATTTTAGAGCTAGTTAAGCATATTAAGTCATTTTGGAGGAAAAGATGCTAAGTATAGGTCATTTTAGAGCTATCCTAGGTTAAATAGGTCATTTTGAAGCTAACTAAGCATATTAAGTCATTTTGTAGGAAACAAATGCTAAGTATAGGTCATTTTAGACCTATCCTATGTTAAATAGGTCATTTTGGAGCTAATTAAGCTTATTATGTAATTTTTGAGCTAGCTAAGCATATTGAGTCATTTTGGAGGAAACAATGCTAAGTATAGGTCATTTTAGAGCTATCCTAGGTTAAATAGGTCATTTTAGAGCTAAGTAAGGTTATTATGTCATTTTGGAGCTAGCTAAGCATGTG
>NW_021295630.1:0-609 GCF_002162155.2 Triticum dicoccoides | reverse complement strand
TGAGAGGACGCACGGGTGGCGGGGAGCACGGCTACGACGAAGGCACGGCGATGGTGGCGTCGGTCATGGCGGGGGAGCGCGAGGGGGAGGAGCTGGAGAGGAGAGGGGGTGTCTGGGGGGTTCGGGGGAGCGAGGGAGGCCGGTCCACGATGTCACCGGGCGAGGGGAGCGGCGAGGCGGCGAGCAGGTGCGTGGCACGCGCTGCGGTCGCCGTCGGGCACCTGCCTGCCTGCCTGGCCGGCAAGCAGCTCGCTGGAGCGGCGCTGGGCTGGGCCGGCAGGTGGGCCGGGAGCTGGCGTCAGGTAAGTTTTTCCATTTTTTCTGTTTTCTGTATTTTTTTAATACTTCTGCAACTTTGTTGAATTAAATAAAATACTTAGGCAACTCCTAAAATCACCAAACTACTCCTGGTCCATAGTTGGATTATTTCCAACATGAAACATTTTAGTTTGGAGATATTTGAGCATTTAAATATTTTATATAATTTTAAATGCCCAAATTCAAATATTTATGATTTAAATCAAAAACCCTAAGATGGCCTAGGAAAATGTGCATCACTTTTGGCAGAGGTTCTGAACCAAGACAAAAATGATGGGCATTTTAGAAGGG
>NW_021295629.1:0-1002 GCF_002162155.2 Triticum dicoccoides | reverse complement strand
GAGCCAAGCATATACAGATATGGCCTCGGAACACGGAGACTGAAAGGTCGAGCGTGAATCATATAGTAGATATGATCAACATAGTGATGTTCACCAATGAAACTACTCCATCTCACGTGATGATCGGACATGGTTTAGTTGATTTGGATCACGTAATCACTTAGAGGATTAGAGGGATGTCTATCTAAGTGGGAGTTCTTAAGTAATATGATTAATTGAACTTAAATTTATCATGAACTTAGTCCTGGTAGTATTTTGCAAATTATGTTGTAGATCAATAGCTCGCGTTGTTGCTTCCCTGTGTTTATTTTGATATGTTCCTAGAGAAAATTGTGTTGAAAGATGTTAGTAGCAATGATGCGGATTGGATCTGTGATCTGAGGTTTATCCTCATTGCTGCACAGAAGAATTATGTCCTTGATGCACCTCTAGGTGACGGACCTATTGCAGGAGCAGATGCAGACGTTATGAACGTTTGGCTAGCTCAATATGATGACTACTTGATAGTTTAGTGCACCATGCTTAATGGCTTAGAATCGGGACTTCAAAGACGTTTTGAACGTCATGGAACATATGAGATGTTCCAGGAGTTGAAGTTAATATTTCAAGCAAATACCCGAGTTGAGAGATATGTAGTCTCCAACAAGTTCTATAGCTAAAAGATGGAGGAGAATCGCTCAACTAGTGAGCATGTGCCCAGATTGTCTGAGTACAACAATCGCTTGAATCAAGTGGGAGTTAATCTTCCAGATAAGATAGTGATTGACAGAATTCTCTAGTCACCATCACCAAGTTAGTAGAACTTTGTGATGAACTATGATATGCAAGGGATAACGGAAATGATTCCCAAGCTCTTCGTAATGCGGAAATTGACGAAGGTAGAAATCGAGAAAAACATCAAGTGTTGATGGTAGACAAGACCACTAGTTTCAAGAAAAGGGCAGAGGGAAGAAGGGGAACTTCAAGAAGAACAACAAGCAAGTTGCTGCTCAAGTGAAGAAG
>NW_021295628.1:0-1965 GCF_002162155.2 Triticum dicoccoides | reverse complement strand
AATTTATCTCACGTTATTTTGCCTATCTTGAGGCACCATACCCCAAAAGGGATTGACAACCTCGTTAACACGTCGGGTTGCAAGGATTTGTTATCTGTGTGCAGGGGCTGTTTACGTTGTGTTGCTTGGTTCTCCTACTGGTTCGATAACCTTGGTCTCATCTGAGGGAAATACCTACCTCCGCTGTGCTGCATCGTCCCTTCCTCTTTGAAAAAAAACCAACGTAGCTTCAAGCGACATCAAAAGGAATTTCTGGTGCCGTTGCCGGGGAGGATCTTCAACATAACCAGGTTCCTAATCACAATCTCATCTCCTCGCAATTTACATTATGTGCCATTTGCCTCTCGTTTTCCTCTCTCCCACTTCACAAAAAATTGCCATTTTATTCGCCCCTCTTTTTCCATTTGCCGTTTTCTTGCCGGATCTGTTTTTGAGTGCAATCTTGTTGTGTGGTCATCATGACTCAAGAGAACACCAAATTATGGGATTTCTCAAATACCAACAACAATGATTTTATTGGCACTCCAATTGCTCCTCCCGCTACTAGTGCGGAGTCTTGTGATATTAATACCGCTTTGCTGAATCTTGTTATGAAAGATCAATTTTACGGTACTCCTAATGAGGATGTCGTGTCCCAGCTTAATACCTTCATGGAATTATGCGTTATGCAAAAGAAAAAAGATGTGTACAATGATGTGGTTAAGATCTAATTATTTCTGTTTTCTTTGCATGATTCTGCAAAAATTTAGTTCTCTTCTTTGCCTTGCAATAGTATCGATTCTTGGAATAAGTGCAAAGATGCTTTTATCACTAAGTATTTTCCTCCCGCAAAAATGATTTCCCTTAGAACTCAGATCATGAATTTCAAGCAACTTGAACATGAGCTTGTTGCACAATCTTCGGAAAGGATGAAAATGATGCTAAGGAATTGCCCAACTCATGGGTTAAATCTTTGGATGATCCTACAAAATTTTTAGGCGGGGTTGTATTTTGTTTCTCGTAATCTTTTAGATTCCACCGTGGGTGGAACTTTTATGGAAATTACTTTGGGTGAAAGCCACCAAATTGCTTGATAATATCATGGCAAATTATTCACAATGGCATACCGAAAGAGCTCCTACTAGTAAAAAAGTTAATTCAGTTGAAGAAATTTCTTCTTTGAGTGAAAAAGTCGATGCTCTTATGAAATTGGTTGCTAGTAGAAGTGCTCTAATTGATTTTTCAGTGATATGACTTTGTCTACTTTGATTGTGCAAAATAGTGATGCCATTGATGTGAATTTTATCTCTCGAAGTAATTTCAATAACAATGCTTATAGAGGTAATTTTAATCGTAGGCCTTTTCCTAGTAATTCCTCCAATAATTATGGTAATTCCTATGAAAATCAATCTTGTAATAATAATAGGAACACCTCTGATCTTGAGAATAATATTAAAGAATTTATCAACACACAAAAAGTATTCAACACTTCCATAGAAGAAAAGTTGAATAAGATTGATGATTTGTCCAGATGTGTTGATAGAATTGCTCTTGATGTTGAAAATCTCAAGTTGAAATTTTTTGTGCCTAAGGTTGACGAATCAATTAAAGCTCTTTATGTTTCTATGGATGAAAGTAAGAAAAGAACTGCTATGCTTAGAGCAAAAAGAGAATTTTTAGAGAAAGCTTTTTCTAGTGATTATTCTTGCAAAAGTGACGAAGATCTTAAAATGATTGGTGTTTCTTCTATTGGTTCCTTGTTTAGTAAAGTTAAGATTGACAAAAAAGGGACTAGAGAAGAGTCAACTTTAGGTAGAAGGCATCCCAATATTTCGGAGGGTGAAAATCTTGTTGAAATTTTTGATAAAAGTGGGTTTGGAGAGGTCAAAACTTTAGCTAGTGATGCAATCACTATTTTGGATTACAAAGACTTTAATTATGATAGTTGCTCTTTGATTGATTGTATTTCTTTGTTGCAATCCATGA
>NW_021295627.1:0-1369 GCF_002162155.2 Triticum dicoccoides | reverse complement strand
CCGAGCCCGCTTCGACGCCCACTGCAACCGCGGTGAGCCCCCGGATCGTTTCCCCCTTCTCCCCTGGTCCCTTTCGACCTCTAGGCCCTAGCCCCACCTTGGCCGAGAGCTCCACGCCGCCGGCGATGTCGCCGTCGTGGCCACGGTCGCCGTAGCGCCCAACCGAGCACACCATCGTGCTCCACACCTCACCAGGAGCACGTAGCACGCACCAACACCTCTTCTAACGCCCTGCAACGTCGATTCCGACCGCACCCGAACTCCGGCAGCCGCAGCCGAGCTCGCCGCCGTCAACTCCGGCCACCCCGAGCCCAACCACCACCACCAATAGACGCGACTCAACCTCAGCAACACGTAGATGCCTTCCGCCGTCCATTTGGTTGCCGGAATGGCAAAAAGCACTTTCGCCGCCGTCTCGGACCTCGCCGGCGTCAAGTCGCCGGTGGGGTTTGACTTGTCCGACCTGGGTTTGACCTCCCAGGGTCACTGACGCGTGGGCCCTGTCGGCCAGGTGGTTAAATTAGCGCTAAACTACTGTTAGTCAACCCCCCTGACACTGACAGTGGGCCCCAGCGCCACTAATCCCTAATTAGGATTAATTTAATCCTGTTTAACCCCCCCTGTCACTGACGTGTGGGCCCCACACGTTAGGTTTGACCTCAGCCAGCCGCAGTTGACCACTGACGTCATGCTGACGTCATGCTGGCGCAATAATTATATTTCTGGATTTAATTTAAATCAGGAAATTCCAGAATATTATTTAAACTTCAAAAATTCATAACTTTTATTCTGTAACTCCAAATTGGACAAATTATATATGAAAAATGATCAGAAAAATCCAATCTACCCATCTGTACTATTTTCATGCATGATCAAACAAGTTAAATTGATGTTTTAAGCAGAACAAGGAAAAGCACTTTTAAAAGGCCATGTTTGAATTTGAAATTTGAATCTTTGATTCAAATTTGTTCAAACCCTTCTGGTTCTAGTTGCATTAGCCCAACACACTCATATTGCCATGTTTCATGCATGCATCATATTGTTGCACATTGTTTGGTGATGATTGTGTATCGATGTCCTTTGCGACAGGTTCTGTCCCCGAGGAGTACCGTGATTACCCTAACGAAGAACCATATCAGTGCATCGAACCATCAGGCAAGCAACCAACCATTTGATCATATCGATACAATCCCATGTTCTCGCTCCTGCTCTCTTTTACTGCATTAAGACAACGCGTTTCAAACTGCTGTGTGCTACGGTAGTTGAACCCATTTCCTCTGCATGACCTGTCATTGCCACAGTAACTAGATGAAACCCACTAGCATGTGTAGGAGTTGATTGAGCCATATGTATGTGTTGTTCCTACCTT
>NW_021295626.1:0-3783 GCF_002162155.2 Triticum dicoccoides | reverse complement strand
TTTTTTTCAATAAAGCTATCTTCAGGGAACATGCTTAGATACAATAAACATGTCTTCAGATACGGAGGTAGATCATAATAACTAAAAGACAATATCTTTCTTGTGTTCTGAACAACTTCGCTGTCCTCATGCCCAAAACCAATGGCGTCATACACCTTAGACCAATCCTCACTCTGCTTTCCAACAAGCAAGCTAGCAATTGTAATGATAGCTAATGGCACACCGCCACATTTCTTCAAAATTTTGTTAGTCACCTCAACATGTTGGTTAGATGAAGTTAGTCCTTCACCACCACATGTCCTTGTATAGAATAATAATTCTGAGTTATCACTAGAAAGTGGTTCCATGTTGTAGATACCATCAGCTTTTGTGCCAACATCAACAAGACGAGTAGTTATGATTAATCTACTTTCTGGATGACTGTCCATGAAAGCACATTTAATCATTTCCCATGTTCGTATATCCCATATGTCATCGATCACAAAGAAGTACCTATTCCCATGAGAGGCAACATCTTTAATTAGAAAATCAATATAACATATAGTAGTATACCCAGTAGAACAAGCACACCAACACATCAGACAAAAAGGCATTTAACTATAGCAAAAATATAATATAATATAATATAATATAATATACTCCCTCTGGATGCCATCAATGACATACAGTACTATATTTCCATGGGAATACATCTCAAACTTGAAAAGCATTCTTTTGCATACTTGAGTCTTTAATTATCATTTTTCACATGGTTATATTGCATATAATTGGATGTCCACTAATTAGCCGCAAAACCAAAGTCCATGTACTTACCCAGTTAACTGCTTGACGGTAATAATCTCGGATTTTAGCAAAAGAATAGATGTGCCACATCTGTTCTACTGGTCTTGATGATATGGTGTTGGTACCCCAAACACTCAGAAGAAATTATTTGCAAGCTTGGCCAATTGAAAGTTGAAACACAGCAACCTGGTACACATGGTTAGCTGATTGTGTTTACTTGCATGTTGCTAATCCAATAGAGTAGCTCTACGTCGGTGTGTTCGAGTCAGTTGACGCTCATGCTTGTGCTGTAGGTGTGTTCCTTTTAACCGTTCAGACTTTTCTTTGATGTACTATGCTCATTGAATAATATGAACTTAAAATTTCTATGGAAAAGTGAAAGAAAACTAACATATGTTTTTTATACATTACGTGTATAGTTTTAAACTTTTTTTTGGAAAAGGAGGTTAAAACCCCCGGCCACTGCATCAATCGATACATTTTATTCAACAAAGGTCTCACAAGAATATACATCAAGCCACCCGAAGCCATCACTCACACCTACAAACTCGATAATGTAGAGTGCTCTCACTCTCCACATCTAAAACCGGTGTCGTTACCGATCCGTCCACATAATGTATCTGAAAATACAACCGGTGCAGCAAACCTAAAGCGTACATCACATGCACACATTTTAGAAGCCGCCATTATCATCGAACCGCTGAACCATCTTCAGGAAAGAGATCTGCAACATCCTTGCCAGTCCAGCCATCTGTCGACACCACCATGGCACCCAATGACACCACCTCCTTGGGGCGCAAACCGATGAGCACGTCGTGGTCGCTGCTGGTAAACCGTGACACCATGTCGCCAAGTACCACCAGCTAACACAACTTGAAGTCTAGAAGATCTATCGTGCGTAGCACCTCCCAAAGAGGTATGACACAGCATAGCACATGTCAGCCAAGCATAACTTGAAGTCTAGAAGGTCCGTGGAAGATGAAGCCGCTGCACCTCCTGCCTGTGTCTTCCAGTGCTGCTACACAAATGATGCTCCCTAGAGAGAAACTACACTGCAATTTCGCCATTGTCCTTTTTGAAAGACCAGATCCTAGGGTTTTCTCGGAGAAGCACGAGTGGGTCTACAATAGTTACACGACGATGCCTTCATCAATGTAACAATGCAGAACACCACCATCACCTGTAGTCGGCTCGGTTTTCACCGGCAACTAAGTCTCCCCAACTCGTAGCCGGGACTTGATGACGGATCTCGAGATCTGACCACCCAGCCTCAGGCCGACCACCTCCGATGTAGGAGATGACCACCAGATCCACCGCCGTATATAGCAAGGCACAGCGGTCGGCCACTAACCGAAGGCTACACCCTCATGCAACCAGCCCTCCACCAGGCCCTCAACGGCGCACTCTACGCCACTGCTACCAAGCCGGATTGGATGACCCAGCCACCTCCCAAGGCCGTGCACAGAGCCTACGGCCTCTGCCTAAGATACGATCTCGGCCGGCCTCGGCGGCTAGGGCCGGTGGGATAATAAATGGGGCAGCACGGTGCAAGTAGCTCCCGCTTGTGCAGGGTCCGACCACTTCAATTGGATGAATCAAAGGCAAAATATCATCAAGAGAATAGACCATATATATACTTTTTGCAGGCAAGAATAAACCATATGGAGTACTGTATTCCTTATTTGTCTGACAAAGCCTAAAGTTGCATTGCTATTCGGTTGGATGTTATACATGTTATATTAATGCCACTGTATTTTATTCACCCATACTAGTATTTTCACTTACATGTCAGCACAACAAAAAGCATGCAGGACACTAGCATAGGGTAAAAATGCATACCTCTTGCCTACTAAGAACGTCTGCAGCTGGTTGATCAGCTGCCATTCATCCATTGTCGCTGAAGCTTTGTACAGCTCCCTGTCAAGTTCAAGGAGGATATCCCTAAGAACTTTCTTTGTGTCTGGACTTTGACCCACTGGAACAAAAACGGCACAATCAAAACTCTTTTTAAGCTTGTCATACACGGCTTTAGCCAGAGTTGTCTTGCCCAATCCTCCAAATCCAACAACAGAGACAACCTTGAGCCTTTCACCAGATGGATCATCGCCCTTAGACAACCTCTCTGTTAGCTCATCCATTGACTTTTCAATGCCAACAAGGTCAGATACTTTGCTGTACATGGCCAAGAGACGTGGATCGACTTCCATTTTGGCATTAGTATTACCAATAACATCTTTGTATCTGTCATACCGCTCTTTCACCTCCTTAACTTGGATCTTGACGTCTTTGATGTCGTTGGCTATTTTGCGACGAATCTTGAGCTTGCTGGCCTTCATGCAGGTCTTCTTGATGAACCTGAAGAAGGTGTGTGGCTCGGTAGGTTCAACACCTTCAACACGCACCATGAAGGAGTCAAGGCTGTCCTCGATGGCATAGGACAGCTCCCTGACATCGTTTGCCCAAATTTTGACCAGCGGATCAAGCTGGTCTAGTGGCACGTCGGACACCTTCAGGAGCGCAACTTCTATGACCAGGAGCTCATCCTTCAGGTCCCTGATCCCCTTCTTCAAACGCTTCTGCAGGTTGTACTCCTCCTTGAGTAGCTCCCCCAGCTTGGGAAGCAGAGAGCTCATCGCCCCTGTGGCGAACTGCATCCTGACTCTCACCCTATCACTCTCTCACGTTTGCTAGCCTGCTGGCTCCTCTCCTCTCTTTTTCTCTGCCTCAGTTTCTACTATCTCCTTTGAGAAGCTCTTGCTTGCTGGTTGTGGCTATGTTGCTGCCGCTTGTATGTGTATATGGACTACTACCTAGCTAGTTTGATTGGATCTGAAGCTTCTTTGTGACTGGAGTGATAAGGACGCGGTTGCAACTTAAGCTCCACCTAATAGTTTTCTTACTAGTTGCGCGCAACTGGCGTTTGAAAAGAGGTGCTTTTCCAAGGAGGACGTGATGGGTAATGGCTAGCACGTGCCAAGCATCTCTAGATCTGCGCATGGT
>NW_021295625.1:0-718 GCF_002162155.2 Triticum dicoccoides | reverse complement strand
GTGGGGCCCCCTGTCGTTGTCTGCCTATTTGACTAACAGGATTAGTTTAAACTAATTAAGTAGTTAACAGGTTAATTAACATGATTAATTAGGTTAATCAATTAATTAATTTAATTACTATTATTTATTTATTTTTACAAATACATTTTTCGTTTCGTTTAACTTTCTCAAAGTTTTGGGGGCAGGCCCCAGGGGGCGCGGGCGCGGGCACCGGGCGTCGGACGCCGGAGTGCATGGCGCGGCGGAGTGGCGCTGGGCACGGACGAGGGCGGTTGGCCGGATAGGGGCTGCGGGGCGCGGGCGGACGGCGAGCAACGGCGCGGTCAGCGCATGCGGTGAGCACGGCCACCGGGCACGTGCGGGACGGTGACCACAGGTAGGACGACGCCTGGGCGCGACGAGCGCGATAGGGGGCGCGTGCGGGGACGGTACAGTGCGCGGCGACGGGAGGAAAAGGGGAGGCGGAGGCCGTGGGCCTCACCAGCGATGGAGAGAAGCGAAGGCGGCGAGGCTTGGGGTCGGCCGGCGATGGAGAGGCGGGGACGGGGCAGTCCGGCGCGAGGGTGAGCAGGCGACGGCGAACGGCGTCGAGCGACGGGGGCACCGGCTGCCGTCGGGGCAGACGCGAGGGTCGTCGTGGCGGTGGTCGTGGAGGCATGGTCAGGGGCGACGTGGGTCGCCCGGATCCAGCAGAGAGAGGGGGGAGGAGTGGAGGAAG
>NW_021295624.1:0-1404 GCF_002162155.2 Triticum dicoccoides | reverse complement strand
AGTAACACGTGATCCTAATAGAAAGAAGAGATAGCCTAGTTCTTAATCCCCGTAGAAGAGAAGATGATGACTCAGATCAGAAGGCCATGAGGTATAAGGAGTAAAAAGAGCCTTACGTTCCATCCCACAATCAAT
Organism: Triticum dicoccoides; assembly: GCF_002162155.2. Classification (NCBI taxonomy): domain Eukaryota; kingdom Viridiplantae; phylum Streptophyta; class Magnoliopsida; order Poales; family Poaceae; genus Triticum; species Triticum dicoccoides. The sequence continues at coordinate 1,269 of NW_021295624.1, read as the reverse complement.
TCCCTTATATAACTAAAGAATTTCTAGACTCAACTTCGACCAGTTTGGCTTGGTAATCCTACAGGCAGTCAAGCTCTGATACCAACGCTGTCAGGACCCCGACTCAATGCCACATCGATCTAGCATGTAACACCTCATATCACTTTGCGGCCTCACGCACGGTATTCCCACGGGTGTCGCCTTACCTTTGCCCGGGACCGTTTGCGCCTTTTGGAACACGTATATGACAGTGTCGCTAGCATCCATATGATAAGGAGCCCGGGCTGACATGGCTAGTCGTAAACCCAAAGTGGCACAGACTTACAGGGACAGGCATCCATGACCCAGCATCGAACGTGTCGGTCATCAGCGAGCGAATCCAGGCTGTAGCACTGGGCTAGCAGGACTCCGGTGAACCGGGCTGTAGCGGGCTAACAGGACTCCGATATTCATCGCGTGACATTTCCCCGAAGGGACAGACACAGGAACGAAGAAGGACACATGCCGGCCAGCCTAAGTGTTCCGGAGCAGTAGCAAGCTACCATGGCTCAGTGAAACACTAGGAGACATTTCCCGGTAAGAGAGGCTACTAAAGATAAACAACTAGATGGTCAGATCCCACACATACCAAGCATTTCAATAACATACACACAATATGCTCGATATGTGCAATACAACATGGCATCACAAAATGACTCTACGACTCAAGTAATTATTCAATAGGCTCCGAGGAGCGAGATATTACAAACATGGGTCTCATGATCCAACATTCAGAGCATACAAGTCAAAGCACAAGCGGAAGCTATCATGTCTGGGTACAGACATCTATAAATGAAAAAGGCTGAGAAGCCTGACTATCTACCAGATCCTGCCGAGGGCACAAGATCGTAGCTGAGGTAACAAGCTAAACGTCGAAGTCCACGCGAAACTACTAGTGAGACCGAAGTCTCTCTGCAAAAACATAAAATAGGCAAACGTGAGTACAAATGTACCCAGCAAGACTTACATCAGAACTAACTACATATGCATCATTATCAACAAAGGGGATGGTGGGGTTTAACTGCAGCAAGCCAGCTTTGACTCGGTGGCTATCCTGAACTACGACTGCAATGTAACTCTTTTGAGGTGGCGCACACGAGTCCACATATTCACCATATCAATACACCACTATGGATCCGCTCTCGTCTCCCTACGAGAACGCCATCCATAGCACTCACGCTTATCTTGCGCATTTTAGAGTATCCACTTTCACTTGTCTATGAACTGATATAAGCAACCCAGAAGTCCTTT
>NW_021295623.1:0-1132 GCF_002162155.2 Triticum dicoccoides | reverse complement strand
TTGTTCAATATGCTTACCGTTACTAGTCCAATCTTGTTTCGACGGTATTGTGGGATGAAGCGGCCCGGACCGACCTTACACGTACTCTTACGTGAGACAGGTTCCACCGATTGACATGCACTTGGTGCATAAGGTGGCTAGCGGGTGCCAGTCTCTCCCACTTTAGTCGGAACGGATTCGATGAAAAGGGTCCTTATGAAGGGTAAATAGCAATTGGCATATCACGTTGTGGTCTTGCGTAGGTAAGAAACGTTCTTGCTAGAAACCCATAGCAGCCACGTAAAACATGCAACAACAATTAGAGGACGTCTAACTTGTTTTTGCAGGGTATGCTATGTGATGTGATATGGCCAAAAGGATGTGATGAATGATATATGTGATGTATGAGATTGATCATGTTCTTGTAATAGGATTCACGACTTGCATGTCGATGAGTATGACAATCGGCAGGAGCCATAGGAGTTGTCTTTATTTTTTGTATGACCTGCGTGTCATTGAAGAATGCCATGTAACTTACTTTACTTTATTGCTAAACGCGTTAGCCATAGAAGTAGAAGTAGTCGTTGGCGTGACAACTTCATGAAGACACGATGATGGAGATCATGATGATGGAGATCATGGTGTCATGCCGGTGACAAGATGATCATGGAGCCCCGAAGATGAAGATCAAAGGAGCTATATGATATTGGCCATATCATGTCACTACTCTTATTTGATTGCATGTGATGTTTATCATGTTTATACATCTTATTTGCTTAGAACGACGGTAGTAAATAAGATGATCCCTCATTAAAATATCAAGAAGTGTTCTCCCCTAACTGTGCACCGTTGCTACAGTTCGTCGTTTCGAAGCACCACGTGATGATCGGGTGTGATAGATTCTTACGTTCACATACAACGGGTGTAAGACAGTTTTACACAGCGAAAACACTTAGGGTTAACTTGACGAGCCTAGCATGTACAGACATGGCCTCGGAACACGGAGACCGAAAGGTCGAGCATGAGTCGTATAGAAGATACGATCAACATGAAGATGTTCACCGATGATGACTAGTCCGTCTCACGTGATGATCGGACACGGCCTAGTTTGACTCGGATCATGTAATCACTTAGATGACTAGAGGGATGTCTA
>NW_021295622.1:0-2574 GCF_002162155.2 Triticum dicoccoides | reverse complement strand
CAAGCACGGACATAAGAGAGGACACTTCTCTCTATTAATTATAGCTAGCTAACACAATATATGAAACACCTAAATTAACCCCCCAAACGCCCCCCTTTCAAAAAAAACAAAAACCCCAGCCAAAGAAATGCTGACGCGTGGATGCCTATTGGTCCTGGTTGGTGCCACCAACAAGGACCAAAGGGTCTCCTGCCTGGGCTCCACGCACAGGCCACGTGGAGGCCCATCTGTCCCGGTTCTGGATTGAACCGGAACTAAAGGGACAGGGCATTAGTACCGACCCGTTAGTCCCGGTTCAGGAACCGGGACAAAAGGCCCTTATGAACCGGGACAACATGCCCTTTTTCTACCAGTGTAGCAACATCAATCTCAGAACATAGTGGATACTAGGGATCAAACCTTAACAAAACTAGCTTGATTACATGATAAATCGCATTCAACCCATCACCGTCCAACAAGCCTATGATGGAATTACTCACGCACAGCGGTGAGCATCATGAAATTGGTGAAGGGGGAAGGTTGATGATGACGATGGCGACGGATTCCCCTCTCCGGAGCCCTGAACGGACTCCAGATAAGCCCCCGAGAGGTTTTAGGGCGTGGCGGCGACTCCGTATCTTAAAACGTGATGAATTCTTCTTCTTGATTTTTTCTCCCCGAAAGCAAATATATAGAGTTGGAGTTGAGGTCGGAGGAGCTCCAGGGGGCCCACGAGGTAGGGGGGCACGCCCAGGGGGGGGGCAGGCGCGCCCCCGACCCTTGTGGCTAGGGTGTGGGCCCCCTGGTCTTCATCTTTTGCAAGGATTTTTTATTATTTCCAAATAGACGTTCCGTGAAGTTTCAGGTCATTCCGAGAACTTTTGTTTTTGCACATAAATAACATCATGGCAATTCTGCTGAAAACAGCTTCAGTCCGGGTTAGTTTCATTCAAATCATGCAAGTTAGAGTCCAAAACAAGGGCAAAAGTGTTTGGAAAAGAAGATATGACGTAGACGTATCAACTCCGCAAAGCTTAAACCTTTGCTTGTCCTCAAGCAATTCAGTTGACAAACTGAAAGTGATAAAGAAAAAATTTTGCAAACTCTGTTTGTTCTTGTTGTTGTAAATATGTAAAGCCAGCATTCAAGTTTTCAGCAAAGATTATGAACTAACCATATTCACAATAACGCTTAGGTATATGTTTACTCATATCAATGGCATAATCAACTAGCGAGCGATAATAATAAATCTCGGATGACAACACTTTTGCAGAAGAATCATAATATGATATAACAAGATGGTATCTCGCTAGCCCTTTCTGAGACTGCAAAACATAAATGCAGAGCACCTTTAAAGATCAAGGACTGACTAGACATTGTAATTCATGGTAAAAGAGATCCAGTCAAGTCATACTCAATGTAAACTAACAATAATGAATGCAAATGACAGTGGTGCTCTCCAACTAGTGCTTTTTAATAAGAGGATGATGATTCAACATAAAAGTAAATAGATAGGCCCTCCGCAGAGGGAAGCAGGGATTTGTAGAGGTGCCAGAGCTCAGTTTTGAAATAGAGGTGAATAATACTTTGAGCGGTATACTTTCATTGTCAACATAACAATCAAGAGATGGCGATATCTTCCATGCTACACACATTATAGGCGGTTCCCAAACAGAATGCTAAAGTTTATACTCCCCCTCCACCAACAAGCATCAGTCCATGGCTTGCTCTAAACAACGAGTGCCTCCAACTAACATGGGTCCCAGGGGGAGTTTTGTTTGCAATTATTTTGATTTGATTTGCATAAAGCATGGGACTGGGCATCCCGGTGACCAGCCATTTCTCGTGAGTGAGGAGCGGAGTCCACTCCTCTTGAGAATAACCCGCCTAACATGGAAGATATAGACAACTCTAGTTGATACATGAGCAATTCGAGCATACAAAACATGATATTTATTTGAAGGTTTAGATTTTGGCACATACAAATTTACTTGGAACGGCAGGTAGATACCGTATATAGGTAGGTATGGTGGACTCATATGGAGCAACTTTGCGGTTTATGGAGTTGGATGCACAAGCAGTATTCCTGCTTACTACAGGTGAAGGCTAGCAAAAGACTAGGAAGCGACCAGCTAGAGAGCGACAACAGTCATAAACATGCATTAAAATTAATCAACACCGAATGCAAGCATGAGTAGGAAGATATAATGCACCATCAACATAAATATCGTAGAGGCTATGCTGATTTTGTTTCAACTACATGCGTGAACATGTGCCAAGTCAAGCCACTCGAATCGTTCAAAAGAGGATACCACCCTATCATACCACGTCACAACCATTTTAATAGCATGTTGGCACGTAAGGTAAACCATTATAAGCTCCTAGCTAATCAAGCATGGAACAAGAAAATATGATCTCTAGTTGTCATTGCAAACATGTTTATTCATAATAGGCTGAATCAGGAACGATGAACTAATCATATTTACAAAAACAAAAGAGGTCGAGTTCATACTAGCTTTTCTCATCTTAGTAAGTTCATCATATAATCATCATTATTGCCTTTCACTTGCATGACCGAATTGTAACACCCCAAAA
>NW_021295621.1:0-2574 GCF_002162155.2 Triticum dicoccoides | reverse complement strand
CAAGCACGGACATAAGAGAGGACACTTCTCTCTATTAATTATAGCTAGCTAACACAATATATGAAACACCTAAATTAACCCCCCAAACGCCCCCCTTTCAAAAAAAACAAAAACCCCAGCCAAAGAAATGCTGACGCGTGGATGCCTATTGGTCCTGGTTGGTGCCACCAACAAGGACCAAAGGGTCTCCTGCCTGGGCTCCACGCACAGGCCACGTGGAGGCCCATCTGTCCCGGTTCTGGATTGAACCGGAACTAAAGGGACAGGGCATTAGTACCGACCCGTTAGTCCCGGTTCAGGAACCGGGACAAAAGGCCCTTATGAACCGGGACAACATGCCCTTTTTCTACCAGTGTAGCAACATCAATCTCAGAACATAGTGGATACTAGGGATCAAACCTTAACAAAACTAGCTTGATTACATGATAAATCGCATTCAACCCATCACCGTCCAACAAGCCTATGATGGAATTACTCACGCACAGCGGTGAGCATCATGAAATTGGTGAAGGGGGAAGGTTGATGATGACGATGGCGACGGATTCCCCTCTCCGGAGCCCTGAACGGACTCCAGATAAGCCCCCGAGAGGTTTTAGGGCGTGGCGGCGACTCCGTATCTTAAAACGTGATGAATTCTTCTTCTTGATTTTTTTCTCCCCGAAAGCAAATATATAGAGTTGGAGTTGAGGTCGGAGGAGCTCCAGGGGGCCCACGAGGTAGGGGGGCACGCCCAGGGGGGGGCAGGCGCGCCCCCGACCCTTGTGGCTAGGGTGTGGGCCCCCTGGTCTTCATCTTTTGCAAGGATTTTTTATTATTTCCAAATAGACGTTCCGTGAAGTTTCAGGTCATTCCGAGAACTTTTGTTTTTGCACATAAATAACATCATGGCAATTCTGCTGAAAACAGCTTCAGTCCGGGTTAGTTTCATTCAAATCATGCAAGTTAGAGTCCAAAACAAGGGCAAAAGTGTTTGGAAAAGAAGATATGACGTAGACGTATCAACTCCGCAAAGCTTAAACCTTTGCTTGTCCTCAAGCAATTCAGTTGACAAACTGAAAGTGATAAAGAAAAAATTTTGCAAACTCTGTTTGTTCTTGTTGTTGTAAATATGTAAAGCCAGCATTCAAGTTTTCAGCAAAGATTATGAACTAACCATATTCACAATAACGCTTAGGTATATGTTTACTCATATCAATGGCATAATCAACTAGCGAGCGATAATAATAAATCTCGGATGACAACACTTTTGCAGAAGAATCATAATATGATATAACAAGATGGTATCTCGCTAGCCCTTTCTGAGACTGCAAAACATAAATGCAGAGCACCTTTAAAGATCAAGGACTGACTAGACATTGTAATTCATGGTAAAAGAGATCCAGTCAAGTCATACTCAATGTAAACTAACAATAATGAATGCAAATGACAGTGGTGCTCTCCAACTAGTGCTTTTTAATAAGAGGATGATGATTCAACATAAAAGTAAATAGATAGGCCCTCCGCAGAGGGAAGCAGGGATTTGTAGAGGTGCCAGAGCTCAGTTTTGAAATAGAGGTGAATAATACTTTGAGCGGTATACTTTCATTGTCAACATAACAATCAAGAGATGGCGATATCTTCCATGCTACACACATTATAGGCGGTTCCCAAACAGAATGCTAAAGTTTATACTCCCCCTCCACCAACAAGCATCAGTCCATGGCTTGCTCTAAACAACGAGTGCCTCCAACTAACATGGGTCCCAGGGGGAGTTTTGTTTGCAATTATTTTGATTTGATTTGCATAAAGCATGGGACTGGGCATCCCGGTGACCAGCCATTTCTCGTGAGTGAGGAGCGGAGTCCACTCCTCTTGAGAATAACCCGCCTAACATGGAAGATATAGACAACTCTAGTTGATACATGAGCAATTCGAGCATACAAAACATGATATTTATTTGAAGGTTTAGATTTTGGCACATACAAATTTACTTGGAACGGCAGGTAGATACCGTATATAGGTAGGTATGGTGGACTCATATGGAGCAACTTTGCGGTTTATGGAGTTGGATGCACAAGCAGTATTCCTGCTTACTACAGGTGAAGGCTAGCAAAAGACTAGGAAGCGACCAGCTAGAGAGCGACAACAGTCATAAACATGCATTAAAATTAATCAACACCGAATGCAAGCATGAGTAGGAAGATATAATGCACCATCAACATAAATATCGTAGAGGCTATGCTGATTTTGTTTCAACTACATGCGTGAACATGTGCCAAGTCAAGCCACTCGAATCGTTCAAAAGAGGATACCACCCTATCATACCACGTCACAACCATTTTAATAGCATGTTGGCACGTAAGGTAAACCATTATAAGCTCCTAGCTAATCAAGCATGGAACAAGAAAATATGATCTCTAGTTGTCATTGCAAACATGTTTATTCATAATAGGCTGAATCAGGAACGATGAACTAATCATATTTACAAAAACAAAAGAGGTCGAGTTCATACTAGCTTTTCTCATCTTAGTAAGTTCATCATATAATCATCATTATTGCCTTTCACTTGCATGACCGAATTGTAACACCCCAAAA
>NW_021295620.1:0-1079 GCF_002162155.2 Triticum dicoccoides | reverse complement strand
GGCTCGATGGTCGTAAGGCTAATGAGTACAGATGGATTTCAAAAGGAAGACGGACAATGATGGTAAATGTCACCAATAAGAAAGCTCGACTTGTCGTTAAGATGTTTTCCGACAAGTTCAAGGAGTTGACTACGATGAGATTTTCTCACTCGTAGCGATGCTAAGAGTCTGTTGGAATTATATTAGCGATTACTGCATTATTTATGAAATCTTGCAGATAGGATGTCAAAACATTGTTTCCTCGACGATTTTCATGAGGAAAGGTTGTATGTGATACAACCGGAAGGTTTTGTCAATCCCGAAAGATGCTAATAAGTATGCAAAGCTCCAGCAATCCTTCTAAGGACTGGAGTGAGCATCTCGGAGTTGGAATGTATGCTTTGATGATGATCAAAAATTTTGGGTTTGTACAAAGTTTATGAGAAACTTGTATTTCCAAAGAAGTGAGTGGGAGCACTATAGAATTTCTGATGAGTATATGTTGTTGACATATTGTTGATCAGAAATGACGTAGAATTTCTGGAAAGCATATAGGGTTATTTTGAAAGTGTTTTTCAATGGAAAGCCTGGATTAAGCTACTTGAACATTGAGCATCAAGATCTATAAGGATAGATCAAAATGCTTCATAATACTTTCAAATGAGCACATACCTTGACATGATCTTGAAGGTGTTCAAGATGGACCAGTCAAAGAAGGAGTTCTTGCCTGAGTTGTAAGGTACGAAGTTAAGACTTAAAGCTCGACCACGGCAGAATAGAGAGAAAGGACGAAGGTCGTCCCCTATGCTTAAGACGTAGGCTCTTCAGTATGCTATGCTGTGTACCGCACCTGAAGTGTGCCTTGCCATGAGTCAGTCAAGGGGTACAAGAGTGATCCAAGAATGGCTCACAGGACAGCGGTCAAAGTTATCCTTAGTAACTAGTGGACTAAGGAATTTTCTCGATTATGGAGGTGGTAAAAGAGTTCGTCATAAAGGTTACGACGATGCAAGCTTGACACCTATCCGGATAGCTCTGAGTAGAGAGACCGGATACATATAATGGAGCAATAATTTAGAATAGCTCCAAGTAGAACAGTT
>NW_021295619.1:0-971 GCF_002162155.2 Triticum dicoccoides | reverse complement strand
GGTAACCACATACAAACTTCCTTTATAACCCTAGCGTCATCGAACCTTAAGTGTGTAGACCCTACGGGTTCGGGAGACATGTAGACATGACCGAGACGTTCTCCGGTCAATAACCAACAGCGGGATCTGGATACCCATGTTGGATCCCACATGCTTCTCGATGTTGTCATCGGATGAACCACGATGTCGAGGATTCGATCAAACCCTGTATACAATTCCCTTTGTCAATCGGTACGTTACTTGCCCGAGACTCGATCGTCGGTATCCCAATACCTTGTTCAGTCTCGTTACCGGCAAGTCACTTTACTCGTACCGTAATGCATGATCTCGTGGCCAACACTTTGGTCACCTTGAGCTCATTATGATGATGCATTACCGAGTGGGCCCAGAGATACCTCTCCGTCATACGGAGTGACAAATCCCAGTCTTGATCCGTGTCAACCCAACAGCTACTTTCGGAGATACCTGTAATGCACCTTTATAGTCACCCAGTTACGTTGTGACGTTTGATACACCCAAGGCACTCCTACGGTATCCGGGAGTTACATGATCTCATGGTCTAAGGAAGAGATACTTGACATTGGCAAAGCTCTAGCAAACAAACTAAACGACCTTTGTGCTATGCTTAGGATTGGGTCTTGTCCATCACATCATTCTCCTAATGATGTGATCCCGTTATCAACGACATCCAATGTCCATAGCCAGGAAATCATGACTATCTGTTGATCACAACGAGCTAGTCAACTAGAGGCTCACTAGGGACATATTGAGGTCTATGTATTCACACGTGTATTACGATTTCCGGATAATACAGTTATAGCATGAATAAAAGACAATTATCATGAACAATGAAATATAATAATACTTTTATTATTGCCTCTAGGGCATATTTCCAACAGTCTCCCACTTGCACTAGAGTCACCAATCTAGTTACATTGTGATGAATCGAACACCCATAGAGTTCTGGTGTT
>NW_021295618.1:0-1287 GCF_002162155.2 Triticum dicoccoides | reverse complement strand
TGTTGCATCATATTTACTCTTTCATCAGAAACCTGAAATGGGGATGACAGAACCCCCAGCCCCCTCTGAAACCAACTAGGGTTTACTAAAAACTTTTTCAATGAACCTGAAATGCCCTTCTAAAATGCCCATCATTTTTGTCTTGGTTCAGAACTTCTGCCAAAAGTGATGCACATTTTCCTAGGCCATCTTAGGGTTTGTGAATTAAATCATAAATATTTGAATTTGGGCATTTAAAATTATATAAAATATTTAAATGCTCAAATATCCCCAAACTAAAATGTTTCATGTTGGAAATAATCCAACTATGGACCAGGAGTAGTTTGGTGATTTTAGGAGTTGCCTAAGTATTTTTATTAATTCAACAAAGTTGCAGAAGTATTAAAAAAAGCAGAAACAGAGAAAAATAGAAAAACTTACCTGGCGCCAGCACCCGGCCCACCTGCCGGCCCAGCCCAGCGCCGCTCCAGCGAGCTGCTTGCCGGCCAGGCAGGCAGGCAGGTGCCCGACGGCGACCGCAGCGCGCGCCACGCACCTGCTCGCCGCCTCGCCGCTCCTCTCGCTCGGTGACGTCGTGGATCGCCCTCCCTCTCTCCCCCGAAACCCCCAGAAACCCCCTCTCCTCTCCAGCTCCTCCCCCTCGCGCCCCCCAGCCATGGCCGACGCTACCGCCGCCGTGCCTACGTCGTAGCCGCGCTCCCCGCCGCCCGTGCGTCCTCTCGTTGTGTCCAGGAGCTCCACCGCTGTCCACTTCATGAGCAAGCCGAGCCCCGAGCGCTCGCAACGCCCGAGTCCACCGCAACGACCTCGCCCGAACCGCCGTCGCCGGAGATCCCCTTCAACGCCGTTGTCGCTCCGGTCCGTCCCCGGCCGCACCAAGGGCTTCGTCGAACTCCCCGTGAGCTTAGCCATCTTCCCCTCTCTTCTTTTCTTGCTCCCGAGCCGTGTAGCGACCTCCCGGAGCTCAACCGCACCCACCACCGTGGAGCTCGTCGCCGACGTGCTCCCGGTCACCCTCCGACCACTCCACGGTGTCCATCATGCTCACCGCGTCACGTAGCACCTAACTAGCTACTCCCCGCACCTCACCGACCCCCCTAGCGACAAGTTCGACTTCGGCCGAACTCCGGTGGCCGCCAAAGTCGTCGCCGGCGCCAACTCCGGCCACCCCGACCCCAACGGACTCCACCAAGAGCTGCGGCTCGTCCTCAGCTCCACTCCGGTGGTCTCCGCGACCCATTTGGTGGCCGAAACGGCCAAAACCACTTCCGCCGCCGCGTCGGGCTC
>NW_021295617.1:0-1293 GCF_002162155.2 Triticum dicoccoides | reverse complement strand
CTTTTCAATATCATGGTCTTATAGCTCAAAATAATCAGTAAATGCATGAAAAATAACAAATGAAGTCAGAAAGGGTTGTAAATTGATGATTTGGCTTTAAATGGTGCATTATGAACACGGAAAAACAATGGAGTTCAAATAAGTGTAACAGACGAGTTTCCGTATGAAACTCTGATACTTCGAAAGAGATTATCCGTTTTGTACACGAAGTGCATCCAGTTTTTGCCGTAACCCTCTCTACTTTCTCGAACATGCTATGTGGGTGAAATGATGATTCCATGCCAACTTGGAACCTTTTCAGAGTTCATTTCAAATGCTTTTCAATTTCATGGTCTTATAGCTCAAAATAATCAGTAAATGCATGAAAAATAACAAATGAAGTCAGAAAGGGTTGTAAATTGATGATGTGGCTTTGAATGGTGCATTTTGAACACAGAAAAACAAGGGAGTTCAAATAAGTTCAAAAAAACGAAATCCCTTTGTAAAAGACGAGTTTCCATACGAAACCCTGATACTTCGAAAGAGATTGTCCATTTTGTACACGAAGTGCATCCAGTTTTTGCCGTAACCCTCTCTACTTTCTCGCACATGCTATGTGGGTGAAATGATGATACCATGCCAACTTGGAACCTTTTCAGAGTTCATTTCAAATGCTTTTCAATTTCATGGTCTTATAGCTCAAAATAATCAGTAAATGCATGAAAAATAACAAATGAAGTCAGAAAGGGTTGTAAATTGATGATTTGGCTTTAAATGGTGCATTATGAACACGGAAAAACAATGGAGTTCAAATAAGTGTAACAGACGAGTTTCCGCATGAAACTCTGATACTTCGAAATAGATTGTCCGTTTTGTACACGAAGTGCATCCAGTTTTTGCCGTAACCCTCTCTCCTTTCTCGCACATGCTATGTGGGTGAAATGATGATACCATGCCAACTTGGAAGCTTTTCAGAGTTCATTTCAAATGCTTTTCAATTTCATGGTCTTATAGCTCAAAATAATCAGTAAATGCATGAAAAATAACAAATGAAGTCAGAAAGGGTTGTAAATTGATGATGTGGCTTTGAGTGGTGCATTTTGAACACAGAAAAACAAGGGAGTTCAAATAAGTTAAAAAAATGAAATCCCTTTGTAACAGACGAGTTTCCATATGAAACCCTGATACTTCGAAAGAGATTGTCCGTTTTGTACACGAAGTGCATCCAGTTTTTGCCGTAACCCTCTCTACTTTCTCGCACATGATATGTGGCTGAAATGATGATACCATGCGAACTTGGACCCTTTTCAGAGT
>NW_021295616.1:0-997 GCF_002162155.2 Triticum dicoccoides | reverse complement strand
AGGTCGACTGGTCGACTTTGTCTTCAACAGGATTAGTGGGGGCACGCTGAGTGCACCCACTGGGTGTAGTCCCCGAGACTACGGTCGAATGCTTGTATTCGGCTGTAGTCTTAGAAACGTGTGATTTTTCCTTTTTCACTCGGAAGTGAATTATATTTGACATTTAGTCGATTGGTTCTTCGCAGAACTCCTGTGATCTTGTGGCTCGCTACTCTGAGCTGGAAAACAAGCACACTCAACTCGAGCTGAGCTTGAAGCTGGTTCAGGAGAAGCTGACGAAGGCAAAGGAGGAGACCGAAGGTATGTTTGGTGAGACCCTGACGACTGCTTTTCCCCTTGCTTGTTTTAAAATCTGATCTTGCTGTAACTTGCAGGTAAGGTAAGGGAGGCCCAACAGAAGAAAGACCTCGAACTAGCTGAGAAGATCAAGCTTGCTGACGAGAAGTTAGCTTCAGTCACCAAGCTTGAACAAGACAATACCAATCTGAAAGATGCTCTTGGGATCGCCAACAAGGAGGTCAGTCGACTAAAAACTGATAAAGCTGCCCTAACCGACCAAGTCAGTAAGTTGACTGGGAAGAAAAATGATCTGGAGGCCTTCCTGAGTGGTCTTGCCAAGAAGCTGTTTCTTATGCTTGAAGGTAAACCTCTATGCTCGGCAAACATTTCCAATTGTGGTTTTTCCATTCGACCATCCCCTTGACTTAGTGATCATCCTTGCAGAATTTTGTCAAAACTTTGAAGAAGAAACTAGCCGGCTGGAGCCAAACCTCGACCCCGTCAATTCTCCGGTGAACGACGAAGTTGCCATGGATGTTTTCCGACTGGAGTCTCGTGTTGCAGCTGTCGTGGACTATCTCGCAAGGCTGAAGGCCGCCACATCTCGCATCGACTCGACGCTCTGGCCTGAGGAGACACTTCAGAATGACCTTGAGTCGCTGATGGCCCGCTTGAACACGATCCCTGGTCGAGTGCAGGAATGGAAGAAGTCCTCGGC